>NC_079909.1:1639093-1907420 GCF_024868665.1 Triplophysa rosa | reverse complement strand
GGGGATCAAATACTTATTTCACTGACTGAAATGCAAATCAATTTATAACCTTTATATAACATTTTTTTCCCCTGATTTTTTTTAATATTCTGTGTCTATCAGTTAAAATAAACCCACCATAAAAATTATAGACCCTTCATTTGTTTGTAAGTAGGCAAACTTACAAAATCAGCAGGGGATCAAATACTTATTTCCCTCACTGTATGTCTCTGGATATGGTAACATTGGAAAAATATACATATATTTTTATAATGGGGAAAAACAACCTGTAGAAATTTTTTAAAGTTAAATCAATTTGGCTTTACAGGTTATTTGTACGGTGGCAGGGAAGTGCAAAACAAAACAACAAATCACAAAACTAAAAACAAATCTAAAAGCAAAATAAAACCCCCAAAATCAAAATGACAAATCTAAAAACAAAATAGCAAATCATAAAACACAACAACAATTCGGGAAACAAAATAACAAGTCAGAAACCACATCGACAAGTCAGAAAACAAAACGACTTTATGTTCTTTGTGTATGTTTTTGACCAGCAAACTATGTGTAATGAAGAATTGGTGTAAATTACAGTTAAAGTTAAAGAATTTCTGTCTGTAAGGATTTTTTGGTCACCCTAATAAAATCACTAGGTCTTACCTGGCCACCGCTAAAAAAAAGTTCACAAGATACAGTACATACAATATAAGCATATAACATGATATGTACTTTAATCTGTGTCCCTGTTGGTTATGGTGAGAGAGTGACTGACGCGATCGTTTGTTTTCGCTTATAAATATAAACGTAAGCCTATAACAATACTGTGAAAACGCACATCTGACGTGTGCGGTGTGACTGAGTTGTTCTGAACGTCTCTTTATATTCTTTCTATTTGTTTACAGTTGTACAAACAAAACCATAGCAAAGTTATCGTTTTCCAGTTTGGCTTCACACATCAGCCGAGACACGCAGCACCGCATCGCGTACACCGCACGCGTTAGATGCGCGCGTATAGGCTTATGTTTATATTTGTAAGCGAAACAAATGATCCCGTCAGTCACTCTCTCACCATAACCCACAGGGATACAGATTAAAGTACATAATACATATCATGTTTATATGCTTATATTGTATGTATCTTGTGAGGGAAAATGATCACGGATGGTACACAGGCAGTTGCCTTTAAGCTGCACTATGCGTGCTGCTCAGGGCTCACGCCACGCATGCATGCAGTGTGAAACAGACACGTATCTACTCCTAATGCAAGATGAGCCCGTTTCAACTTTATTAGCAAAATGTGTTTTTTGAATGTTAATCAATAAATATGTGCTGTATCACATATGCTTGTCCTTTCTCATAGTAACATCGAGCGTCCTGGATATCTTGTTTGACAGGAGTTTCATCCAATCAGCAGTAGCTATCCCACATTCCAACAAAATACCTACCTTTTCCTGTTTGACTGATATGTCGTTGTGTTTTCTGACTTGTCGGTGTGGTTTCTGACTTATTTTGTTTCCCGAATTGTTGTTGTGTTTTAAGATTTGCTATTCTGTTTTTAGATTTGATATTGCGTTTTCAGATTTGTCATTTTGATTTTGGATTTTTTATTTTGCTTTCAGATTTGTTTTTAGTTTTGCAACTTGTTGTTTTGTTTTGTACTTCTCGGCCATGGTACATTTGAATCTAAATTATATTAAACTGTCTCTGTTTGTTTATAAATATGTTTAACTATCAAAACTATTTTTTAACCATCCAACTGATATTACATGCCTCAGGCCACATACTATGGAGGACCGGAAGAGTCATGTGTAAAGTAATAAAGCATTTCATAGTTTAATAAGTAATTCTACAATAAAAATAGAAATTAATACATTTGTTTACAACTTCATTTATTTATCCAAATATAAATAGGCAAATTTATAAAGTCATTCATTATTTAACGTTTTAATGGGCAATAAAAAGCATGATTATAAAAATAATTAATAAATGAAATATTAATCCATAAATAAATACTTCAAATTCAAAAGGGAATTAAAAAAAACAACATAAAACACTCAATAAGTACATCGTTTTAAAGTGCATTAATGAATTCCTAAATAAATAGTGGAATTTCAAAATGTATTTGAAAATGCGATTTAAAAAGAGGAATAAATAATTTGATTTACAAATTAAACTACTTTAATCAGTCATTTAAAAGGCGATTTCTTTTACCATTTGCATTTCCATTTCCACGCTGCCTTTCCTTTTCCGATTTGCTATTCGATTAGCTTAGTCATTTAGCTTTTCCTTTTAGCCTATCCATTTAGCATTTCCCTGACACTTTGGGTCCTTGCATTGGTAAAACGAGGTTAAACAATGCAAATTAGCTATGGCGATAGAGATGTAACAAGCTCTCTGATTGGCAAGTTCCTTGTACGTCATGTTCAGAGGTATGTTAGATGAGCAATGGAGAAGAGGATAGACCTGTTGTTCACTGCACGTGTAACCAGCGCGTTATCAGCACCTGCATTTTCTCTAACAGAAATTATAGAAAAGGAAACGTATTGTTAGAACAGGTTAGAACATTCACACTACACGTGGAAGCAGCAGATGCTACTGTGTACTGTCAATGTGTGAGGGCAGGACTAAAATGTGACCCCGGACATTTTCTCCCAGAGCAGCGCACCACACACCCCATCGCATTCCGGTTCCCCCGGTCTGCTCGTCAGTAGCCCACCAGTGCTAAGGGAAACAACTGCATCATGCTGTCAATCGAAACTAAGCAAAGCCTCGTCTTTCATTGTAATCTTCAGAAAACCAACACCACATTTACACATCATGTTCATTGCTTATGTTATTGTATTTGAATTTATGTTATTGTATGAGACTCGAACTATCCATCTCAATATAGCTTTCAGAGAAACAAATAAAACGGAATATACACAGCATGTGATGTGCTTTATGTTGGCGGGGAAAATGATTGCATCGCGCTGTCAATAATTTTCTTCTGCTGAGCAAATCCTCATCGTCGGTCTTCATCATCATGTGTTTTACTAACATTTCCATGTAAGGTACTGTATGTCATCTGCTGAGGTATGTCAGATGAGCATAGTCGTAATTTGCGGGTGGGATAGGTGGGACATACATGTACATGTCCCCACCACATTTTAGAAAAAATGCTTGCGGAAGGTGTGTCTTTTTTACGGGCCATTAACGTCTAAAACTCGTGGAAAATGCAGGATGCGCCGCTTTCTCTACTTGCCAAAGCGCTCACCATCCGTTGCTCGCACTCGCTGTGAACACACAAGTTTTCTTTTCTTCAGGCGCGTCTATATACTACTCTATCTTGGATGCCCTGGCCACGCATCTGCATAAAAAAAAACTTTAGTGCGAAATGATGCGAGTAGAAGTAGACCTGTTTGTTGTTTACCGCTTGTACCACTAGAACAGTGTGCTCGGATGTTGTTTAAAACACATGAATTAAAGCTTTTCTGGATTATGATTATATAGATAAAACAACTGATTTTATCCATGTACTGTGAATCACATTTTATCTGTTGCAATGAAAGACAAGGATTTGCTTAGTTCGATTCACAGCATGATGCAGTTGTTTCCCTCAGCACCGGTGGGCCACTGCACTGCATGAGCAGACCGGGGGAACCGGAACCGGAATGTCCAGGGTCACTTTTTAGTCCTGCCCTCACACATAGACAGTACACAGTAGCATCTGCTGCTCCCACGTGCAATGTGTATGTTCTAACCTGTTCTAACAATACATTTCCTTTTCTATAATTTCTGTTAGAGAAAAAGCAGGTGCTGATAACGCGCTGGTTACACGTGCAGTGAACAACAGGTCTATCCTCTTCTCCATTGCTCATCTAACATACCTCTGAACATGACGTACAAGGAACTAGCCAATCAGAGAGCTTGTTACATCTCTCTCGCCATAGCTAATTTGCATTGTTTAACCTCGTTTTACCAATGCAAGGACCCAAAGTGTCAGGGAAATGCTAAATGGAGAGGCTAAAAGGAAAAGCTAAATGACTAAGCTAATCGAATAGCAAATTGGAAAAGGAAAGGCAGCGTGGAAATGGAAATGCAAATGGTAAAAGAAATCGCCTTTTAAATGACTGATTAAAGAAGTTTAATTTGTAAATCCAATTATTTATTCCTCTTTTTAAATCGCATTTTCAAATACATTTTGAAATTCCACTATTTATTTTGGAATTCATTAATGCACTTTAAAACGATGTACTTACTTAGTGTTTTATATTGTTTTTTTAATTCCCTTTTTAATTTGAAGTATTTATTGATGGATTAATATTTCATTTATTAATTATTTTTATAATCACGCTTTTTATTGCCCAATAAAATGTTAAATAATGAATGACTTTATAAATTTGCCTATTTATATTTGGATAAATAAATGAAGTTGTAAACAAATGTATTAATGCCTATTTTTATTGTAGAATTACTTATTAAACTATGAAATGCTTTATTAGTTTACACATGACTCTTCCTGTCCACCATACATACACACTGCAAAGTTTTGGGACAACTTCATTTAAATGTTTGAGTGAATCTCCTAAATCTTTTCCAATCCTGCTCCTGGAGTATCCCCAAACATTGCTAATTTTTTTTGAGGATTTGGAGTCTTTAATAATGAGATGATAAATTGAAACAGGTGTTTGATTACAGGTGTTTTGTTGGCAACACACAACTTTTAACGATCCAATCAGAACTCGATGAACGTAATCAAGTCCCGCCCTATATTTCTTCTCATTTCAGAAGTTGTTTCACTCAGATATATGTCACTATACGGAAGAAAAAGCAATCGCTACTTCCATTTCATGCCGACTTTAAAGATGGGAGGTTTCCATCCGAATGATGAATATATGATGCCTTTCAAGCACAACATTTTGGACCGGAGCAGGTGATGTCACAGTCAGCTCTGTTCCTGCTAGTCCTTTGATGTCAGTTTGGTGTTACTCTGCCTTAAGCCTAAAATGTGCATATTCTCGTTGACTTATATCCGTATGAGTGAGGCTGTGTCTCTGCAGTTGATGATGCTGAAAAAACTCATGTCACACATGGAACAAACATACTGTCTCAACCATAAAAACAGATGACCAGTGTGTTAAGCTTCGACAATACTTTTAGATCAATATGTCCAACACCCCAATGCATTTTCTTTAACTATGACCAAACTCGAGTTTGTTGCAGCCAGACCTATGTTTGACAATGTTTGTTTTAAAGCCTGTAAAAACAGATACTATGGAAATCAAGCATTGTTGCCAACTTTTAAAAAACACAGAGCAACATTTGAAAAAAACCTTTACACAAATAAACAATTTTTATTTTTCCACTGCATGGGCCTGGGTGGATTTTGCAATTGGTGGCACAGAGAAATTTTCTCAACAAAGAGGTTTTTCAAAATGTAACTTAGCACGATTTCCTATTTATAAACAGCTTGCTAGGGGAGTTTGTGCATTGAGTTTAATAAGCCCTTGCCCAGTCAACAGGGGTTACCTTCACAAAAAAAAAACAAGTACGCTGACTAGTTGGCAACAGTGCTCAGTTGTGCATCTGTGTAGTCAGATACAGTAACAGTGCTAGTGGGTAAGAAGAGACGGCTCATACCCGTATGAGTGAGGCTGTGTCTCTGCAGATGATAACGTTGGAAAAAACGCCTGTCACACATGGAGCAAGCATACGGCTTCACCCCTAAATGACCAGAGCAAAATATATGTGAGATTTAAACAAGTATATGCAACACAGTTGTATAAAGAGTGCAACACAGTATAAAGAGTTGAGTGATGACAGATGTTTATGAAATTGCATTGAAAAGAGAAGCACAATAGATGCTTGCACATGAGAAGCGTGTGAAAAAAATCCAAACATCTTAGTAAATCACTGACTCACAACCCACATATGGTCATAATAGCTGAGGCTATTGAAGCTCATTCTTAATGTTTCTAAAGGCCATACTGCAAAAAGTCCACAAAGTAAAAATATTAAAGATGAACCGACATATCTTCCAATATTCTCTATCAGTTGATAAAAGCAAATTTTCACATTATCAACTATCGATAGATAGTTGGATAGTTTTAAAAACTGACGATGATAAGGACCAAAAATCATCTTGTCAATCGAAGGAGGACAGCAATATGAAATTAATTTGTGCTCTGTGTATATAAAATGTTAGGAAACACCACTAGTTAGATGTTTAATATAAATAGTCTTTATATGAATTAATAACATTCAGAAAGTTAAGAAATGCTAATTTAATCTTAAGAATTTAGTTAATGCGAGTTAATATAATCATCAAACTATCGGTATCGGCAGATATTGCTACAGTTTGCCATTTGTAAAACCAGGCAGAATTAGGCCTGTTGCGATAGCAACTTTTTGTCTGGCGATATATTGCATCAAAAATTATTGCGATAGTGGATATTATTGCCATTTTATTAATATTTTATGCAACTGATTACGGAATGAAAACAAAATAATGCAAGAACACTAATAATAAAGTTATTTTAATAGAATATTTGGACATTAAAGTTGGATTGAACTGGAGTTTAAATGTTCAAAATAAATAAAACAGTAGAACGTCTCGTTTACGCGCTCATTTATTTGTCATTTTGGAGCGAGTGGGTTGCGGCTTTGACACAAAGTCGATTACTATTCCAAACTTGCTTTTTTTGTCAAGAAAACACCATAACTCCTTGAGTAGGCTAATGTCTCTTCA
This sequence comes from Triplophysa rosa, assembly GCF_024868665.1. Taxonomy (NCBI): domain Eukaryota; kingdom Metazoa; phylum Chordata; class Actinopteri; order Cypriniformes; family Nemacheilidae; genus Triplophysa; species Triplophysa rosa. Next base: position 1,900,714 of record NC_079909.1, on the reverse strand, counting down.
CCTGCCGCTGTCCGCCCCGTGTGTGCGACTGTTTGCGTGTGTGATTTTGTGCGCACGAGCCCACAGGGTAGGACACACACACACACGGGGCAGAGCTGACAGAGACAGCGCGATGAGATATAATGTTAATGTTGTTCATTTTTATGTAAACATACGCCTACATAAGCACAATGGCGATATATTGCATCACCAAAAACTACCTACAAGATTATTTAACGCTCGATAAATCGTTAAATTGACTGTCGTTATCGCGACAGGCCTAGGCAGGATAACTCGCAGATTAACACTATTCTGTTTGTAGACAAACACTATATTCTACTCACGCACAAATAGCAGACAAACACTGCAGTGCGTGCATAATTATTAGGAACGTTGATGTACATCTGATCATATTTTTTTCCAGGCACATTTTAACAATTAATTTCCTTACCACATCAGTCTTAATAATTAGGCTTTACAAAAGGCTTTAAGTGAACAACGCTTTATATTTAGGAGTGCAGAATTATTAGGCACTATTTCTTTAACAGTGATGTGTTAAAAAAGACATTTAATATCCACCTAAAAGTAAAAAAATATGAAATAACAATGGAATACTAATACAATACTAGAAATACTAGAACAAAAGATACAGTTTAAATGCAAAAATAAAGACTTTTCTGTGTATATTAAATGTGTTTTTAGACTCATTATAGCTGTAAAAGAAATAGTGCCAAATACCATTATACTGTATATCACTTATAAATTATTATATACACAAATAATAATTATTAAGACTGATGTGGAATTGGTAAAATGTGCATTGAAAAAATATGACCATCGTACTTAATAATTATGCATGTACTGTATTGCAGACAAATAGCAGACAACTATCAGACACTGGTCGCAGGTTAATACTGTAGTCCCATAGGCGTAATTTGCGGGTGGACGGGTGGGACATGTCCCCACCATTTTTTGCCAGTCAATTTTGTCCCCACCACTTATTGGAAGAAAAAATACGGAGTGTGTATTTATCGTGCAAGTAGCCCGCTTTGTAAGCAGAGGCTATTTATACTAACACCGCCCATCAATTTCAGATTAGAATAGACCAAATGTAAGCAAGGCACACGAAAATGAACTGCTCCGGTGGCGTAGAGCGTAAAGCAAGTGTTACCTGCTTCATGTCGTCGGGGTTCGGGACTGTTGTTTGCTGAAATTTTTCACATATCAGATTGTAAAGGTATTTATTTTTAATAAAATGATGAAAATATTTGAAAATGGCTGTTCAAGTCATACATGTACCAAACATTTTGCGCCTAATTGCACTTTGGTGCTATATATTCATCCTTATTGTTCTCGACATGCGGTTGCTATTGTCTATTGCAACATTAATTACATTTTGATACTTGATAGAAAACTCCAATAAATGGAAAAAGTCACAACTGTGTAGTTTCATAAATTCAAAACAACATTTAGAAAGTTCTTGTATATGTGTAGCCTATCTGGCAATGCCCGTAGTAATACGTGAAAATAAGATTTTTTTAAGATATTATTTTTCCATCTGTTTCCTCTGTATACTTGAATGTTTGTCCTTATTAGCAGGGGGTTCCCAAACGTCTCAATCCTTAACCCACCGACAGGTAATCTGTGTCAAACACCAAATTTTTTACATGGGGAAAACACAAATTTTATCACAAATTAATACGTTTAATTACGTACGGCAACAGCCATCCTTACATATAATAAAGCACAACATGCTTTAAATGACCTATTGATGAAAACATGATATAGTTAAAAAACAAATGGAAGCAGATCTGATATGAAAATTTTGAATAGTGAGTTCAGCGGATTCGAACCTGCTTCACAGCAGTGTCAATATTATTTGTCATGCGTCTTTCGCACTAACGTTACACCACTGAAGCCGTCGATAAAGCGCCGCTGTTTTTATACTGTTTCTAGAGTCACCTACACTTTTCGCGCTTGTGACGCCCATGGATATTCCCAATGAGTTATTACGGAAAAAAAAAAATTAAAGTATTGTTTGTGTCGTCTTTGTCCCCACCACTTTTCAAAACAAAGTTACGCCACTGTGTAGTCCACTCTCATATAAACACTCTAGTCTACTCATTGATAACCACTGCAGTCTACTCGCAGATAGTTGGTTTAAGAGTGGAACATTTTGTTGAATATACTGGTAGCTCTGACATGCTGTTTGGGTTTGGTGTTATGTAAATGTAGGGTGGTTTACTGCTGGCAAGTAATTTGTGAAATTGGCAAATTAATATAAAAAAAAAGGAAAAACATTTAAATTGTATGTGTAATGCATTATCATTTTGAGTCCTCTTATTTTCCACCATTATATATCATTAAGCAATTTTTTTTGATGAAATCTGTTTGTGCCTAAAAACAATGACCTCAGTGACAGAACCTTGCATGTAACATATTGGCTAAATTTCCTGCCAAATGTATTGAGGGCATGTTAAAAAATAATAAGCGTAAATCACAAGATAAAAACCGTGAGTCAGAACTTTAAACACATTTCAAATTATATTGAACAAAATTTTTACATGAAGGCAAAGTTGTCCAAATCGCACACAAAATTAGTTATTTGGATAATTTTTTGGTGCTCTCTGATATTTTCTGCTTATATTTTCATTTTCTTACGCATGTGCTATTTTTTACCTTGCTTGTTTTTCCACATTCTTTCCCAAATGCTGCAGTTTGAGTTTCCTCTTAATAAGGTCTGGCTTTAGCATCACCATTGGTCCACTAGTTCAATCAGTCGAACAGGGGAGTTGACTTCACTCCAACTGTGACTCACAGCATACACGTGAAGATGGATAACTGTCAGCTGCAAATCTCGGACAACCACAGGTAATTGAACATAATTATGGTAAGTCAGTGTAGTGTATTATGGGGAAACTATGAGTTTAACCACGGTAACATACGTATAATTAATTGTGATTAACCATTAATTATTTTATACACTTTAACCTGATGCAGCAGAGCTAATAACAGCGACAAACTAAATACACTCATCCACCGAGTGATCAGCAGATCATACATCAACTCTAAGAAATATTACTCCCCTGGCCTGGAAAAACAATACTCTTACTGTAGTACAGTACCACTTCAGAAATCTTAACGAAATCAAGCAGTTTAAGTGACGTTGATATGTGATAAATAAACAGAAACAATTCGAGCGTGGATACACATGCGGTTTATTTATCTACACTACGGGGGAACTAAAACCAACTACTAACAAGGACCAAACATTAACAAACAAACATAAAAACGTAAAACAGTAGAAAATGAAAGAAAATAGATAAAGCAAAGAAAAGGGCAGTATTAAATCAGCTATTCACATCTGCATGAACCATCAAGGACAAATCTCCTTATTTAAAAGGGGCAAACGCAACTGGTTAGCAATAGTTCAGATACTTGCATTGACTTCTTTGTTTCTCGGGACACGTGCTGGCGCGCGTATCAAAGGGTCCTGATGCGTTCAGAGCGAGCCGGGAGTCCGTTGGATTTAGCTGACCCAAACTGCTGGAAGAGGCTATCTCTGAGGAGAGACAGGTCTCGAGAGGTTGAAAGAAAACGAACGAGCGAACGTGCAGGAGCGTGAATGCACACAAGCAAACGAACATACACAAAAGAGCGAGCTTTCCTGCGTGTTCAGGTGTTTTAACACAGAGGGTGTCACACCCCTCTAAGGTGGGCGATCCAATGTGATGAGATAGTTTTGGGTGCGAAAACATGTTTCTTTGTCCGGCACACTACCTCATTTGCATTTATGATCGCCTGGGAGTTTGGAGCAGGAATAGACTTAGAATAGAATAAAATGAGTATGGTATAAAATACATTACTGTGCTATACACCATATTCTAAGACATGAAAAGGGAAACACGTAGATATGAAACATGAAGGGGTTACAATTACATTGACCTGTAGTTTGGACAAGAATGTAAATATACACAGAATACCACTAAGCACATATGCCTTTGAGGTTATAGGTGAAGGAGAATAACAGAGACAAGCATACAATGTGGAGATTCATGTGTATACACTTTAAACCAGTCTTTTGTGGCTAAGGAAAGAGAAAGAGACATTCTTTTGGAAGAATTTGAGGCTCTCAGTCCCTGGGGGCCACATGGCTTTTCTCACTTTGGTGAACAGTCCTGTCCTCCCCCAAGAACCTCCTTTGAAGTCTAGGGGAGAGTATCCAAATCTGTCCTGGTTTAGATGAAGGTGTTTAGAATAGGACATTTGGCCAGACTTGTTGGTGCCTGGTCGTAGTCCTGCTGAGAGGTTACTGTGTTTTACGATCACAGATGATAAACTTTGATCCGACCATACCCTACATATCCCCCCTTTCGGACGACGGGGTTTGTAGAAGCTTAGACGGCCGATGGTTGTCTGGATCGTAATGGTCGAGGTGACAGGTGGGTCTTACTGGTCCTCAGTGCTGTGGCGTACTGGCAGTTGGTCATTCTCGAGGAGGTTAGGTTCGGTCTCAGCTTGCGTTCCTCTCTTCTTGCGGCTCTGTTTGAATGCTCGTGGAAACGCCGCCGTACACTTGTTCACTGACTCCTGCATTCCGTTGACCCTTCTGTAAAGGACGAAGGACAAGCCAAGAATAAGGGCATACCCTAATGTGGTGGTTAGGCACAGTACAGTGTCCGCGGCGGTCCAGGACCGGACCACAGGGGAGTTGGCGAGAGACAACAGATGGGAGGTTGTCTCACGTAGTTGTAATGACATCAAATCTTGTCACCCACATCACGTTCCTCTTGTGAATCTTGCCAGGTGCAGCATGCCCCCTTCGCCTTCACGTTTCCTGCAGTGATCACAGATCAAAAGCAGGTGTCATGCTCCAGTGTCTTTCATTGAAGTACTGGTGAGCAGTGTAGGGTGTGACAAGGTTGAAGTCTCTTGGCTGGCACTTTGGATGTTGTGGTGGCACTGTCCGAGCCCAGGCCATCAGATCAAAAAGAGACACACACGTCGGCTGGCCCGAGGTCCCCTTGATGGCAGCTGACACAAGGGGGCTGCTCCCGTCCCAGTCTACATGTTAACAGACACATACTTCTCCAGCGTACTGCTCGTTGTTCAGTTGGTTCCTTACACTTGGCCGGCTGAGACTGGTTCCAGAGAATGGAGTTAGGCTTGTATGCTTGTTGGTTTCCAAGACTTCTGTGCCTGATGTCGGTCCTGGAGTGGGCGTTTCTGTCTGAGCTGGTTATCAGTGGCCGTCTGAACCTGTGGAGGTGTGCTGTGATGCCGTGGTCTGTCTCGTGGGATGCTGGGTGGTACTCTACCCGCTTGGTGAACTTGCGTGTGATTGTAAAAAGTCATGGTTGCCCCTTGTTGACCTGGGCACTGGTCACACACAATCTTTCTTGATGTTCTACCCTGGGGAGGCGGCTGTTTTGCGTCATAGTGAGGGTGTGAAGTTTGCTGGTTGGAGCTAGAATCAACTCCACATCTACTGATGTGCTCTGTCGCTGCATGCGAGGGCAGTGCGCCACTTCTTTGTGTGTTAGTGGCTTTGGTGTCGTGGTGTCTGGCCCATGGTGCGTCGTAGGCATACATCAGCATGATCCCCCTTTGTTCCTGGAAAGTTGCACGCCGTGGCGTTGTGTTGTTACAGGAACAGACTAGAGGATTTTGCTTATCAGACGCAGCAAGGTTGAAAATCGTGAAAGGAAGGTGTTTAGCATCGCTTGTGAGCGTTGGTGGTTGCTTAAGCGAAGCTGTATTTTAGGCAGAGCCAGTGTGGGTGGGTGTAATGCGGGCGGCATGAGGTGGTAGCTGTGGCTTATAAGCAATGCTTGGGATGGGCGGGTGGGTTTTTGGTGACCACCGGTTGCCGCAAAATGCCTCAGTTTTCACAGGTTTACTTTGAATGTTCTTTCACCTTTTCCCGCAGAGGAGCATATCGTGATCATTTGTGATGACACTAGGTGTCTGGAACAGGTGTTAATGCTCAACTGGCCCATGATTCGCTATGTTTCTTGCCAAGTGATAGCATGTGAAACTTAGCTTAGCCTACTCTGAGTCTATGCAGGTAAGAAATTGTCTGATGGAGGGTTTTTTTTGTGAGCTTGTGCGATTTGAAGGAATAATCCGGATAGCTGTCACTTGTGCTGTGATGTTTGGGGCCCCAGCTTGAAGTGTTGCAGTGGGACAGGCTTGTCATTTTCCACAAAACACCTGCTCTGGGTGTGCAGTGCCTCACCATTGTGTCGTCGACCACGTGGCTTTGTGTGCATGGGATCTGTGGTGAGGAGGCGTTGACTGTTAGAAACATCACAAGGTTGGTGGCAGGTCTCTATGGTTACCTTCTGTGTTCTGATGTGAGTGGAACATCGCTGGATGGCTTGTGAAGCACGGAGCAGCTCTTGTCATCTGGGTGCTCAGGCTGTGGTAAGAGCCATGTTCAGCTGGTGCTTGGCTACCCCCCTTTCGTTCTGGTCACGTTGTCAGTGTAGACCAGTGTTAAGGCAGTGTTTGGCAAGTCCAGCTTTCAGATGGAACTCCATTCAGCAAGGGTAGATCAGGCATGTGGTGAAGCGCAGGTGCCATTTGGTGTGGCACCGTCTTGAGCGCTCATTTACATGAGTGGGCAGTTCTTTTTAACAGTTCACAAACCTTGTAGGTGGTGTTCTGTGTAGCCCAGGATGCAGCTAGCTTGGGATGTAATGTCATGTGGTTCTGTGAGTGGGGCCACATAGTTGATATTAGTTCTGCATCATTGTCTTTGTGAAGAGTAGCTCTAGCACTTGCAGTTGATGGCAGGTGCAGGGCGTTGTCCATCTCCTTAGAGTGGTAATCCGTTGTCATGCTCTTCATGAGGGCATTGTTCAAAGTCTTTGGTAAATGTACTCACTTGTACAGTATGCATGCTGCAAAAGATGACGTATTCAGTAAAAAGGGGGTGTGGCTTCCAGAGTGGGCCATGCTCCACGTATGCCATTGAATATGTGTGGTTGAAGGCTTGGTCCCACTGTGTGTTGAGCTGAACAGTGACCCTTTTTGGTGAATGCAGGTGCTACAGTCTCATTTATTCACCAGAGTGCAAAGCTCTGTGCTGTTCTAGTCTAGTAGAAAGTTCTTGCACTTGACAGGGCCCCCTATGGGGCTGTGAGATTCACGAGAACCAGGAAGTAGCAGTTACAGCATTGGCTATTCCATTTCAAGTTCAAAGCACGGGTGTCCTAGGCCATGGCCGTGGTTGACAGGCATGAGTCCAATGGAAACTGAGCGCACTTGACAGAAGAGGAAATGTCTGATGCTGGTGTTGTCATGGAGGGCGTGTGAACAGTGCAAAGCTGATGTCTGAGATATCTGCCCCTAGTTCCTGTATGGTGCCTGCTATCATCATGTCACTTGTTGATGTGCCTTTGGCAGGTAAGGGCAGGAAACGTTTGGGTTGTCGGCTGGTTTGACCTTGAGACTGAGTTCTCGCGACCGGCTGAGATGTCATGCCTAACTTTTGTGACCTGGCAATGCATTTCAGATGAGTTGGCTGGCTGTGAAGCGGAAGTTCCCGTACTTGAGCCCAATTCTTTTGTAATGGTTAAAGTCTCTTAGAGGCTCAAAGCAATTTAGCAGGTCTCTGCTGGTGAAGAGAGGGCGTGTGTCCATCCATGATATGTACATGGGGTGTACATGCTCGTGGAGCTTCTGGTCAGGTGTGTGGGAACTTCTTGTTTCAGTCATACCTCAGTTGATGGCCGCGTGTGTGTGTCTCGGCTTGTTCTGGGTAGTCAGCCGTCTGATGAGGTGCGGTCTGGGTGCCATGCTCATCGTGTGTTAGGATGACTGTCTCTGTGGTCGACAAGCAGGTTGCAGAGATCTGGACGTTTCCTCAGTAGGAGGGCATTCATGAGAGTTATTCGTTTCTCATGCCACTCGTGGTTGAAAAGAATTTGACTTGGATTTTTACATCCTCCCGTTGAGGTTTCTTGTAGAATCAGCTCCTTTGATGTTCTCAGGATCTCTGCTGGCTCAGACGTATTTGCATGGTTTTGCTCTCTGGACAGGTGTCATCCATGGTGTTGAGATGAATTCCTTGGTGACTGTTGGGCCGGAACAGGTCAGTGGCTCCTAGGTTGCCAGCTGGGTTTCCCCGGGGCGCCATCATTCGTGTCCGACGAAAGTGGTCAGCTCCATGTTGTCTCAGGGCATTTTGTCTGGTGCTTGGCTGTTCCCGGCAGGCTGTAACATCTGCGTAACATCTGCTGAGTCTCTGCTGAAGATCTGCTGCTGTGGTGCACCCTCCAGAGTCTTTTCTTTGTGATTCACCACAAAATTTCAAATGCTGTTAGATTATTAATGATAATCTTAAACTATAATTTATTTTATTATTTAGTTTATTTAGCCTTGTTGTGCAAGTTCTCTGGAGCTTGTGCAGAGGCAGCAGCTTTTGCCAGAGGGGAACTGGAATCCCCTGGTTGGGCCTGGGTTCTCCTGAGGTTTTTTTTCTCGATTAGAGTTTTGGGTTCCTCGCCACCGTTTGCATACTGTTTTTGCACTATCTGCCTGACCGGGGGGGCTGCTTTAGAATCTTAAAGTTTTACTTAATTAATATTGCATATAGGAATTTATTATCTGTTATATTTGACCTGTGCTTCTCTCTCCTTTATCCTAAATGTGTGCTCTCACTGAGCGTGTGTGTGTGTGCGTACTTGTCTGTGTACGTACGTGTGTGTGTGTGTGTGTTGTGTGTGTGTGCGTGCGCATCCGTGTGTGTGTGTGTCTCTGTGTCTGTGTGTGTTGGTGCGTGTGCGTGTTGTGTGTGTGGAGTGTTTTGTGTGTGGGTGTGTCTGTCTTCTGTGTTTTCAACCTTTTCTTGTTTTTGCAGGTACAACTTTGATTGTTTTGCTTGTAGTCAATGTGTCTCATGTGCAGCTGCTTTGTAACAATGAAAATTGTAAAAGCGCTATATAAATAAAGTTGAGTTGAGAGTTTGATGTGCAGAGATAGGCAAGATGTTAAACAGTCTTTATGGAGGCAGCGCTATGTTCTCTGTAGGCCTTATGGGTGAATTCCCAGATATCAGATGATCTTGGCGGAAGAGGCCGTAGCGCTTAGGTGATGACTCACAGTGTGGTGCGGATTTCTGAGGAGGAGAGTTTTGCGTTGAAGTCTTCTTCACCTTTCGGCCTGTTCCGTCCTCTCATGTAGGCTCGGATGCTGGCTGTAGCAGAGGTGTTGTAGCTGCTGTAATCCGCTTTGACAGTTTCTAACTGCTGGCATAGGGTGCTGTGGTCCTCTAGGCTGGAGGTGATCCTAAGCAGGTGATCTGTCTTGTGTGGTCACACTGGGCAGTGTTCCTGCCTGAGAGTCAATGTTTTGCAGGTAGGAGTTTGTTGTGGCCTCCTGCAGTGTTCAGGAGTGACAGCAGTCTAGTGGTGACAGCTGTCATGTTTCTGGCCAGCTTGCTGGGGTCTGTGGGGACACGCAGGGTGTGTGTCTGCAGGTTCTTTGGAATGAGTTCCTGCCCCACCCTCTGTGTTTGCTGGCTAGTAAGGTGTGAAAGTGGGCTTTCGCCCCCCCCCCCCTTCGTAGCTTTGGGCTTTTAGCTGGGGGGCTGGACAGGAGAGATTCTGTTGCATTCTCCTGTCTTTCTACCTTGTAGTCTGCAAGCTAGTTCAGGTTCCTTTTGGTTTCCATTGCTGAGCATGGCTTGGACTTCAGCGTGGACTGCTTGCAGATGGCCTTTATAGGCCTTGGTGGCATTGTATTGCTGTCTGCCGGGCCATTATGAAGAGAGCTTCTGCATGTTGGAGTTTTCCTACCAGCTCCTCTCTGGCGTCTGCTCCAATGCTCTCTTCGACTCAGTCTGTGTTGCAAAGGACTCTTGTAGCTTTCATCTCCTCCTGTATTCTGGTCTCTTCATCCGCTGTCATTTGCAGGTCCAGCTGGTTAGGCGGTTCTGAACGTGCTCCTGGCTCTAGTAGGACGATCTGGTCGTGGTCACTGATGATCCTGGCTGTGCACTTCAGATGAGTTTGTTGTCTCTCTGTAGTTGTAGCTCTGTACTGGATCGTAGGCCATCAGCCGGTTCAAGTCGTCATCCAGCTGCTCACGGGTCCAGTCCGGTAGGTCCCTGGTCGCCTCGGGCAGGAGGGCCTCCGTCATTGCGCTCAGCCAGGCCCCTAGCAGGTCCCAGTGGGTGGCAGGACTGGATGATCTGGACATGCTGGCGCACTGGGGGACGAGAGAGAAAAGCACAAGAGGCCAATGCAAGTCCCTACAAGTTAAGTGAGCTCTGTACTACTCCTATGTCATGTGTTGTGCAGCTAACTGGGGTGAACAGTCAGTGGCGCAACTTAAACACCTATTTATCCTGGCGGTGCGTTGGCAGGGCGGATAGTAGGTGTGTGTGTGGGTATGTGGGTACAGGGAAAGAGTCTGAGCAAATGTGTCGATGGGTTGAAACTTAGGGGGTCATTCTACTGACTGGGGTAGTTTACTTCATCAACACATTACTGAGAATTCCCTGATGGCTCATGCAGATTCAGTATTCTAGTGAACTACATGTAAAACAGGACAGGATTAAAAACAAAAATAAAAAGATAGAAGAGGGGACAGAGAGGGTTGCCTTACTTGGCTCAGCTGGTTGGTAAACACTAGAGTTATGACGGGGCCTGCAGCTAGGGGGCGCTATGGTGTCATATAGGCTAGGGAGGCAACTAAGCTCAAAACAACAGGGACAAAATAAACAGTTTAACGGGGGTGGAAGGGAGAGTTCCCACTTCTCTTTCCGCCTATAGCAACTCAGTAGGGGCTGTACCTTATTTAATAGACCTGGGCGTGAAGTGAGAGCTTTCAGGTGGGTACCAGTAAAGCAGGTCCAACTGTCCGGCCTTTCTGGACACACAGCGGCAGACATCTCAGATCTCTTGCCCTACACGCCACTCAGGTGCGACCACACAAACAGTCACAACTCTCAGCCCAACCTGGCAGTACCTAGTGAGTAACCGACTGACGGGCACAGAGAAAATTGGGGTTTTACCCGGGGGTGCCACTCGCAACAGACATAGCCCATAGGCTTTTCTTCCCGCTAAGTGGCACTTCCCGGCGTTATATACCCCAAAATTGCTGCAGTGCACCAGTCAGCGCTATTGGTCCCCACTCGCACCGGAGTGCCAGTGGCTGAAGTCTCCCTGCGTGCCGTCACCTAGAGGGACTGAGGTATCCGAGGCTATCCGCTGCCAGTGCCAGGCACGCCAGGACAGCCAAATCCCCCTACCGGACACCACTGAGGAGAGAGACGTCACTTCACTACCCAGGTGCCTTAGAGGAAGTGCTACCTATAGGGAAACACAAAGGCTGAACAGGGCTAGGGTTAATGGCATAGCTGGAAATAACCCAGAAGAGCAAAATAAAAGGTCAAAACTTTAAGGTTTGCGAGCCCAGTGAATTAATTAAAATCAAATTTAATTAATTATGGTCCTAGGTAGGGAGCAGTATAGGGAATAATAAGAAATGAAACAAAAAAGAAACATACAATATTGAAATAACTGAAAACAAAATTAAAACCACGTAAACCCAAAAACTAATTATTCTTATAATAATAATTAATTAAACTGAAAAAAAAACTCTAAAAGTAAATGAACAAAATAACTGAGAAATCAAAACAACAAAAACGGAAATGAGAGAAGTTAAAAAGGGAAAAGACTGACTGAGAGGACCCACAAGGTGGCGTGGTCAAGCCACGCCAAAGGGAAGTCAGGGAGGAAGGGGCGGAGTTAGGAAAATGTTAGGCACTTCCAACACACTGCCCTCTGGTGTTAGTGGGATGTAACACCCTACCCTAGATTTCAATGCGATTACGTCTCACGTTTAACTCTCGTTTTACACAAAGACTTTAACAATCACTTTAAAAAAAACATTCCAGCGGCAACTGCTGTTGACAAGAATTTACATCAAGAATAACGTAACACAGATTAAATAATGAAATTCAAACTGGGTCTACAAGAAAAAGATGTTACAGCATTTGACGTCAAATTGATATAAATTCAAATCACATTGCCCTCTGGGAAGCATCACGGATGGTGACGTTTGATCTCGGCGGATCCGAGTTCCGCGTCAGCTCGCTAGATGCCCTGACGCACGGCAGGATTTATTCGCTGCCAAAACACTGAGTTATAACACACAGTAACAAACAAACAAACACAACGGGATTTCTTCGCCGTCGTACAATTAACTTGATCAAGATTTTTATCACACTCCCCTTTAAACGGTCGTCATCTACTGTTTAACTATACAATATACAGTAAAATACATATAGAGTAAAACAGTATCCTTCCGCCTCGTCTACTCAAAAAGAGGAAACAAAAAAGCACGCATTAGTTAGCTAGTCTAATGGATAAACTTCGGGGAGCGGTGTGTCTTAGATGAAAAGCATTGGAACACGCAATGCTTCGATCTACACAAAATTCGGCCATACATGAACTAGGGAGGAAATTCGCTCCACTATTTCCTTCGCGCTAACAAGAGGATTTCTTCGCTCAGATTAGGGCGGTCAAACGATATCGGGACTCTCTATAAAAGATTTCTTCGTTTTATAGGGTCACATTAAATTTGCAGTTAGCTTAACCATCATTAACAAATACCTTGGGCTTTTCCTAAACAGGTCACAGAGGCTTGTTTCGGCGCAGTAACTTAAGGGAGCGAGTCTCGCTCTACCTTCTTCGCGCTAAAAGAGGATTTCTTCGCTCAATTTAGGGCGGTTAAATAATAGCATAGTGCGCTATAAAGAGATTTCTTCGTCTTTATATTGTCACTAACTCTATGACAGAGGCTGAGGTTTTCTCTGCAAGAAGCTCAAGAGTCTGCCAAGGATAGGTGGGTGGGTCCACACCTTCATTCATACATAAAGTGCCATTTAAGAGAGTATTCGGTTTCGGTAACACCCATAGAAGCACACATGAATAGTTACTGAGCTCTGCTCACAAAACAAGGTTTAAAACTGCCCGCACATTCTCCACCAATACATGTAGTGTATTATGGGGAAACTATGAGTTTAACCACAGTAACATACGTATAATTAATTGTGATTAACCATTAATTATTTTATACACTTTAACCTGATGCAGCAGAGCTAATAACAGCGACAAATTAAATACACTCGTCCAGTTTAAGTGACGTTGATATGTGATAAATAAACACAGAAACAATTCGAGCGTGGATACACATGCAGTTTATTTATCTACACTACGGGGGAACTAAAACCAACTACTAACAAGGACCAAACATTAACAAACAAACATAAAAAAGTAAAACAGTAGAAAATGAAAGAAAATAGATAAAGCAAAGAAAAGGGCAGTATTAAATCAGCTATTCACATCTGCATGAACCATCAAGGACAAATCTCCTTATTTAAAAGGGGCAAACGCAACTGGTTAGCAATAGTTCAGATACTTGCATTGACTTCTTTGTTTCTCGGGACACGTGCTGGCGCGCGTATCAAAGGGTCCTGATGTGTTCAGAGCGAGCCGGGAGTCCGTTGGATTTAGCTGACCCAAACTGCTGGAAGAGGCTATCTCTGAGGAGAGACAGGTCTCGAGAGGTTGAAAGAAAACGAACGAGCGAACGCGCAGGAGCGCGAACGCACACAAGCGAACGAACATACACAAAAGAGCGAGCTTTCCTGCGTGTTCAGGTGTTTTAACACAGAGGGTGTCACTCCCCTCTAAGGTGGGTGATCCAATGTGATGAGATAGTTTTGGGTGCTAAAACATGTTTCTTTGTCCTGCACACTATCTCATTTGCATTTATGATCGCCTGGGAGTTTGGAGCAGGAATAGACTTAGAATAGAATAAAATGAGTATGGTATAAAATACATTACTGTGCTATACACCATATTCTAAGACATGAAAAGGGAAACACGTAGATATGAAACATGAAGGGGTTACAATTACATTGACCTGTAGTTTGGACAAGAATGTAAATATACACAGAATACCACTAAGCACATATGCCTTTGAGGTTATAGGTGAAGGAGAATAACATAGAGACAAGCATACAATGTGGAGAGTCATGTGTATACACTTTAAAACAGTCTTTTGTGGCTAAGGAAAGAGAAAGAGACATTCTTTTGGAAGAATTTGAGGCTCTCAGTCCCTGGGGGCCACATGGCTTTTCTCACTTTGGTGAACAGTCCTGTCCTCCCCCAAGAACCTCCTTTGAAGTCTAGGGGAGAGTATCCGAATCTGTCCTGGTTTAGATGAAGGTGTTGAGAATAGGACATTTGGCCAGACTTGTTGGTGCCTGGTCGTAGTCCTGTTGAGAGGTTACGGTGTTTTACGATCACAGATGGTAAACTTTGATCCGACCATACCCTACATCAGACACACTTGTTATGTCTGTTATGAGTATTCTCTGCCAGGTCTTTGAAATAATTTGTTGTTCGATTCGACCATAGTCTGTTAAGTTAACAAGCATATGCATCCTGTTAGCTGTGTTTCGTCAGTAGTGCATTAGTTACTTTATGAATTATTTAAGATTATCGGCTGTGTATTTAGAAAAAAAAGACTGAATTGGTGTGAATGCTTAATGCATGATGTTGCTAGCTCATGAGGATGATTATGCCATATATGTATCTTAACGCATTTAGATGAGTACACCATGTAGTTAGCTGGTAACTATATAGATAAACTATAAATAGTAAATGTAAATACAATGCTTCCATAAAGTAGACCCATTGTAATTTATGTTGCAGTCTTATGCTAAAATTGTTTACATTAGTTTTTACCCTCACCAATCTATGCTCACTAGTGACGCTTGCTTTTTTTTTACACAGAGCTATCTGTACTGAAGATGCAGCAGAAGTAGCCATTTCATACTCTGAAAGCATACACTCCAGCTGAAGGACCGTTACTCCAGTGTTTTGCTCCTCCAGTGCTCAAGTCCTGTCTTGCTCCAAAAGGTCCTAGGATAAAGAAATATGCAAGTAAAGGATGCATCATTGTGTGTATGTGTTTTAATCATAACATTCACACCTCCATGTTCCATGAAAGGTTTCACAGTTCAAAGATGATTGGGGGTAAGATTCTGCTTTGTACAGATAAAATCCTTCCACACATTAGTAAAAGTATATCTGTTTCCACTAATAAAATCTTTTACCCTGCCATAGCACAGAACCACAAACATCCACCTTTGCTACAACTTTGTCTATTAAGACAAACGGTTATAAAACAAGAGCTGATTTAATGCACTATTGTGGGGAAAAAAACAGTACATGGTGTACTCATCTTAATGAGTTTAGATTTATATGGCATAATCATCCTCATGAGCTAGCAACATCATGCATTATGCATTCGCACCAATTCAGTCATTTTTTTTCTGAATACATATAATCTTAAATAATTCATGAAGTAAATATGGCATTACTGACTAAACCCAGCTAACAGGATGCATATGTATGTTAACTTAACGGACTATATGGTCAAATCGAACAACAAATTATGTCATAGACCTGGCAGAGAATACTCATAACATACGTAACAAGTGTGTCTGACACTCAGTAACCATATAATCATGTTCAATTACCTGTGGTTGTCCGAGATTTGCAGCTGACAGTTATCCATCTTCATATGTATGCGACGAGTCGCATTTGGAGTGACGTCAATTGCCCTGTTCGACTGATTGAACTAGTGGACCAATGGTGACACTAAAGCCTGCCTTAATTAACATGAAACTCGAACTGCAGCATTTGGAAAAGCAAGCGCAGAATGTGGAAAAACAAGCAAGAGGAGAAATAGAGTATGCGTCCAAAAATGAAAATATAAGCAGAAAATGTCAGCGAGAATAAAAAAACATTATTTTGTGTGCAATTTGGATAACTTTGCATTTATGTATTAATTTTGTGCAATATAATTTGAAATGTTTGAAAACGTTTGAATTCACGGTTTTTATTTTTTGATTCACGCTTTTAAGGTGACCGCAATACTTTTGGCAGGAATTTTATTACATAGTAACAGGGCTGATAGTTTTTTAATGCATAAACGTTTATCTTGAAAAACTAGAGAGTTAAAAAAGATAATAAATGTAATTTTTATATTAGCTAAGAGCTGTTGCCTTGCAATAGTTATCATAGGTGAACTATGAAACATGATCACTTCACAGAAAAAGCAGAGAGCATGTTTTGGACATCTAGCATGCTAACAAAGCAAGGGAAACAAAGCTCATGTATGCTACAAAAAAAGCCACAAGCCCAGTATTTGATCAGCAATGGCAGAACGTTGCAACACTGATAAGCGAGCACAAGAGCATGATTTAAAAACAGCAAACAAACAAATGAAAGCAATGAAGACAGTTGCAATGGGTAAAAAAGGACTCATACCCGTATGAATGAGGCTGTGTCGCTGAAGATGGTATCTTTGGAAAAATCGCATGTCGCACATGGAGCAAGCGTAAGGTTTGATCCCTAAGTGCAGAGATTACATCAGTTTCTATGCCTATATACACTAAAGTACATTTTTTTGCTCAAAAAGCATACATAACATTAGTTAAAAAAAAATACAACAAAGCTTCTCTTTGAGTGTGAAATATCATAAATGGACGGATTCATTTAGTACATTTGGAGACTGAATTGATTTTTGTTCACAAGTTGAAAAACCTAATATTCTAAACCACACTGACCACACATTGCCCGCCCACAAATAACCACCACCCCCTGCATCACACACATACACAAACAGCCCACTTTAGCCACTCTTTTCCATGAAAGGTGAAAAAAGAATGTTTTGGATACATTTCAGCAGTTCAGTGAAAGTGAGTCCTTGTGAACACATGGTATTATGGATGGTGTTTAGTCACTATTTTATAATTGTTTCATATCTGACAACACAAACCGAAAATATGTCAATTGGAAACGGCTTTGTTGGGCATTACAGTATGTGACAGTTCAGAGAGTGGAAGCTAAATAGATCTGAAGTGCCAACACTAATCTAAAAACAAACATGACACGATGACATCACAAACATGCTAATTAGCACGTGACGTCACCAAGCACCACAAGACTCATAACATCCCGTGGGAAACAGGTTTAAAATACACAAAAAGGGTACTTGAAAGTTGAATTGCTCTGATGGTAGAAAGATACGTTATTACAGAAGGCAAATGTTTCACCTATTTAGTTCACATACTTTGTCACATAACTTGTTTTTGGTCTGTGTAGACGTTCTATGATCTGTAACTCTGTTTAGCAATTTACATCACTGAAATGGATCACAGTGTTTCCAAGATATTTCACATTGTTTTCAAAACAAGGAAGGTTTGGGGTGCGAGACTTGTATTTATGATATATTAATATATACAATGTTTTTAAGTAAATCAAACAATGTTTTAAAAAAAGTTAGTTTTTTGCAATAATGTCTAATGTAATGACACATACCCGTATGAGTAAGGCTGTGCCTCTCCAAGTGGTAACGTTGGAAAAACCGCATTTCACACATGGAACAAGCATACGGCTTCACCCCTAAATATACAGAGTAGCAAATTCAATGATCGTCTACACCAGGGGTGGGCAAACATCCATCAATTTCATCCAGCCCGCCAGGCAGTATCATTGCATTTGAATTAAGATTTTGGTCAAAATGAGTCATCTGATGCAATGCAAACAAAATCCATAGATGGCGCGAGTCTGCAGTGCATTCAGTTCACTCAAGGCTGTCTTGACATTAATGAGTAAAAAATAAACGGTGAAAAATAAAGAGAAGTGGACTTCAAATGATGCGTGTTTAATGGAAAATGTACATTCAAATACATAATCAGTATCTGACACAGGTGCTATGTCTGATTTGCCATAGCAGTACTTCTGTATTTAATCACTAACCTGCTTTTTCTTCTGTTTTCAAGCAAGTAATAATAGTCTAACAATGCAACTGAGATTAAGAATTAATAGAATTAAATTCAGCCCTCCACTACAGTCCCAGTTTCTCATGTGGCCCCTTAGGAAAATCAATTGCCCACCCCTGCCATGGTTATTGTAAAAAGACTAGTAAAACATGTTCATAACACACAGGGTAGAAGTCCAAACAGCACAGTTATTGTATTGTGTAACTTTGGAATAAAAAAGGCCTTATTTGCCATGGGCGGGGAATGCGGATTGAAACAGAATTCAAAAACTTGTGGCCCTCATCTCAATACGCATTAGTTATGCTTTTTGATTGGCTCTAAAATATGGTATGATGATTGCAAAAAATCTATTCTTTGTATGTAGAAGTATAAGTCAAGGCCACTATTCAAGACCTGGTTAACAGAACTTTCCTCCACTCTCCATGTGGAAAGACTTAGATACAGTATGTGTGGAAATATAGATTTATAGATGCTTCTTGGAGGCCTCTTTTCAATCACCTGTTACAAATATCCAATAACCAAATGTCTTTAATTTCTATTTTGCTTAACTTCCGTGTCATTTTAAAATGTCCACGAACACAAGAAAACTAAAATCCCTTAGTTTTCTGACAAAATAACCAACCAAAATAACAAAATGACTATAACCAACCATTATCGACACTTGTAAACCTACTTGCTTAGTATTTTTAATGTCATTTTCCTTAGTACCACCCTTGTTTTTAGGTTATAATGCCTAGCTGGTTACTTAAGTTTATTGTTTTATTATTTTTACTTCACTTTATCCGTAATGTCATATATCTTAAGTATAAAACTGTATTGACCTCACTTTCCTTTCCCTGTGATGTGGTTAACTGCAAAACTGAATCTAGTTTTATCGAAGGAGACGTCTTTTTTTCTTCCTCTTTTAATGTCTGCATAGGTCTGTTTTGTCCTGTTCTGTGATTGTATTGTTTATGTGTCTGAAAATCCCAAAATACCTCAATAAATATAATATTAAAAAAAACGCTTAAACAGCTAGTTAAGTTTGGTGATGTGTTTATGTACTTGTAAAGGCTGATTTTTACTTGTGCGTCAGACCTACGCCATAGGCAACGCATCGGTTTTTGTTTATACTTCTGCGTTGTTGTCCGCATCGACAGGCAATGACCACTAGTCGTCAGTATCCACGGGCGTGTTGCTTGTGTAACCAAGACAAGAGCCGAAGAAGCAGCAGCTCGTTGTGTACATTGACAGAGAAGCATTAGCAGTGATGGAAGCAAGTAAGCACTCACTTTTGTTGCAGCTTGAGTTGTTAAATACAGAAGAACAAACAATTTACTTGGATAATTCATTCGGAAATGCGTTCCGTGTCAAATTGCAGCATTGTTACATTTTTGAAGAGGTGCGCGATAGCTACAGCGTAGGTCCAACGCAGAAGTAAAAATCGGCCTTAACACAAGAAATGAGAACAGCCTAAACGTGAAAGTGGCACAAAATTACTTTATACTGGACACAAAACTCAATTGTTTTTTGGCTCAAAATTATGCCTTAAAATGCCATTTGTCTTGAATATACATCTTCTATGTTAATTAGTTTGAGATTTTTCTATGTGATATAGATGCTGCGATTCATTTTTTGGCCTTTTTATGAAAGGTTGTGTTTTCCTCAGGTCCAACACTAAGAAGCCAATAAGAACAAAGATTACATTTGTAAGCCAATAGTTTTTAAATAGATTTCTTGAATAATTTACCATAGATAGATTCAATATCATGTGTAAATAACAACACCTTTTTATAATTCTAAAATCACCATTGTACCATCACCATTCTATAAAATCAGTCCAAAGACAAAGAATGAGACGCACCTGTGTGAGTAAGGCTGTGTCGCTCCAAGTGGTAACGCTGAATAAATCTCATGTCACAAACGGCACATGCAAACGGCTTTTCTCCTGTGAGAAAGAAAAGTGTTAAGCCATTAAAGAAACAAAAAGCAAAATTTACTATCATAAGTGAGAAATTTCACTAACCATTAACATACCCTCACATACAGTATCAGTAAATTAAATGATGTATAACAACACTTTATAGATTAAATCTTATGAAAGTAACAATCTAATCAGTTGCAGTGAATGTTTTTTTCTGTGTTCGTCCTTTGTTGTTTGATGAACATTAAAACAGAGATGTTTATAATGGTGCTGTCTATTTAAGAGATCTAATATACTGTAACACATGCTTTTTGTTTCCAAACTTGTTTACTTTTACTTGCTAATATAGGACATTTTAACATCATTTGTGGGGATATGTCTGTTTAAGAGTTAAGGGGAAGTTATGGTCGTGAGTAGGACCTATGCCGTAGCCTCTACGCCATAGGCAACACGCCAGTTTTCCTTTATACTTGGGCACCGTTGTCTGCATCGACAGGCAATGACCACTAGGCGTCAGTGTCCACGCTTGTGTTGGTTGTGTAAACAAGACAAGAGCCGAAGCAGCTCATTTGAGAAGCATTTGCAGGCATTAGCATTTAGCAGTGTTCCTCCTTTACCAAAATCTAGTATGGAAACAAAGATACACGTATTTATCATATTTACTTAAAGACCTGACAAATGATCAGTAAGCTTTACTTTCCATTTATTTCTTATTATTGGTTGATATTTGAAAAAGTTATTAAACTTGTTATTGACACTTTATTACACGGCTCATTTGAGATTCTATTTGGCCAGTCACGACATTCCAAGGGTTGTTATTTTCAAATAACAACCGCAAAAAAAATTAATAACACCCTGTAACCCGGATGCTGCAAATCATTTTGAGAGGGGCAGTTTAATATTACACAACAATTAATTATAAATATGTCTTTTAATAACATATATGACATTATATTCACAAATGATTAAACCAATTTGCCTGTTCGTGACGTCTGAACGTCATTTCTTGCTTTAAAACCGAAACTAAACGGCTTTTCCTCGCGGACGGTCTGCATTCGGTAAAAATGAGATAATCAAATATTTCAAATTCACATTTTATGTCCAGTTTTTTTCTCATGTGGCAAGTAGCCGTGTAATAAGCAGGATAATGTACAAGCAGCCGGCTGTTATCGCGAAATAAGCCCCTTCAGTGTGATACAAGAACCTCCACTTCGCGTCGTGTCCTGATCACACTGTCGGGGCTTATTTCTGCGATAACAACCGGCTGCCTGTACATTATCCCTTACATAGCACTAAAGTTTGCTTATTGTTCCACCTATTTTTGTAATGCATTTATGTAATCACTGTGATAATACTGTCTACCGTAAAAAAAATTACGCTCTCAGGTCCTGTCAGTTGGTAATACCTAGAATTTCAAAATCAAGTGCAGGTGGTAGATCCTTTTCCTATCTAGCGCCTAAACTTTGGAATAGTCTTCACTGCACTGTCCGGGAGGCAGACACAGTTTAAATCTAGACTAAAGAAGCATCTTTTAATCTTGCATACATTACACTTCCATAATATAAATCCTCTGAGGGTTTAGGCTGCATTAGTTAGATCAACCGGAACCATGAACACTTCTAACAACAACTGATGTACTTGTTGCATCAAAGAGTGCAGAACAGTTCTCTACTCTCAGCCAGTCTTGTCTCATTGTTCCAAGGTTACCACAGCGAGCAGGATGCTCAGACCTGATGGTAGAGCAGAGAATGGGAAGCGGCGACCTGACAAGAGCTGAGATGATAGGGCTGAGATGATAGAGCTGGATGTGAGCGGAGCGGTGTGGGAAGCGAGCGGGGAGTGGAGCGTGCAAAATATATTCGGAGCGGGTATATAGCTCAATAAAACGGAAAGGAAGGAGGTGGGAACCGGCGAACAATCAAACATTTTAATTCAAAATAAATAAACAATAAACAGCAATAAAACAGGCCGGCAGCCCCTCACGGACGACTGCCGGCCACACAAACATAAACACAAAACTAACAAGCCGGCAGCCTCTCGCGGACGACTGCCGGCAACACGAACATAAACAAACTTAAACAAAACTTAACTAATGTCCGGGCCCGGTCCTCTCTCGTCGTATTCTCCTGCCTTTCTTCCTTTTATGCTTCCTTTCTCCTTTGTGAGAGATACGAGGCCTGAATGACTCCCAGCTGACACTCATTATCAATCGCGTCCCGGCCTCGCTTCTTCCTCCCACAGCTCTCGTCACGCCTCCCTCGTCACATACCCCCATCGCCCCTCACAGGCCGGGGGGCACCCACGAGACTGTTATTCCCCCCGGGGGGGCAGTCTCAACGGCCCCAGCGCCTGGGGGTATGGACAGACGAGACGAGAGAACGGAGACGGAAGCACCAGGAATGACAGGGGCGAGAGAGGGGAGAGAGGAAACAGAAAAGAATTTTGGACCGGTTCACCGACACGCTGTCGCTCGGTCCTCAGCCAGCCGAGAGGCCCTTCCTCGCGGTGCCATGCGGTGGTACTGGATGCTCGGTGGACGGCTCGCGCCTCCTCCGCCCCCTGGCGGCCGGCAATGGCTCTTCCGGCTGAGGGCAGCCAGTAGCGAGTCCCCCGCTTCCTGCTCCTCCCCTTTCCGGCGGACGGCAGCAGGCTCCAGCCCACGGCAAGCGGGGCTGACTCCTCCGCTCCCTCCCGGACCATCCCACCTCGACCCAGGGACACGGCAGCGAGGCCCTAGTGTCCTGGCGGCCGGCGGTGGCTCCTCCAACTGCCGGCAGATGGTAGCAGGTCCCCCGCTTCCTGCTCCTTCCCTTTCTGGAAGACGGCAGCAGGCTCCGGCCCACGGCAAGCGGGGCTAACCTCTCTGCTCCCTTTCGGATGGCAGCCACCCCACCTCGACCCAGGCACACGGCAGCGAGCTCTACGTCCCATCTGGGCACACGCTCCAGCACCACCGTCCCCGTTGGCGGACATCCCTCATCCGCGCTGCCCGACTCCACAGCACCGCGAGACCCCTCGGGGCGAGGGCTCTTCGACAGCATGTCCCTCCTTCCTCCCGGGTTTCGGCACCACTGAAATATAGCTCAATAAAATGGAAAGGAAGGAGGCGGGAACCGGCGAACAATCAAACATTTTAATTCAAAATAAATAGACAATAAACAGCAATAAAACAGGCCGGCAGCCCCTCACGGACGACTGCCGGCCACACAAACATAAACACAAAAGTAACAAGCTGGCAGCCCCTCACGGACGACTGCCGGCAACACGAACATAAACAAACTTAAACAAAACTTAACTAATGTCCGGGCCCGGTCCTCTCTCGCCGTATTCTCCTGCTGTTCGTCCTTTTATGTTTCTGCTCTCCTCTGTGAGAGATACAAGGC
This sequence comes from Triplophysa rosa, assembly GCF_024868665.1. NCBI lineage: Eukaryota > Metazoa > Chordata > Actinopteri > Cypriniformes > Nemacheilidae > Triplophysa > Triplophysa rosa. The sequence continues at coordinate 1,877,574 of NC_079909.1, read as the reverse complement.
CGGAATGACACCCAGCTGACACTCATTATCAATCGCGTCCCAGCCTCGCTTCTTCCTCCCACGGCTCTCGTCACGCCTCCCTCGTCACAGCGGGTTTTTATCCAAAGGCCGGAGCGAACGCTCTGTCTCGCTCCGGTTCCGCTCCAATACCGCTCACACCACAAGTCTAGGGCATGCACAAATCCACCCAGAATTCACCTGTGCCTTCAACAATTAACAAAACTGTCAGCCTACACTTCAAAAATCGTTCGTTGTGAAGGAGAGATGTCTGGTGTAAACACAAGCATAGCAGTGGGGATCCGTGACTCCTCTTCAGGGGAAGCAGTTATGCGAAGCTCGGCAAAACATGTATTTAGTCCTGTCATGTGTGTGGCGCGTCATATCAAAATACGTGCCTGCAGCAGACGCGTCGAAAGGGTTTTTAATAAAAGAGACGCTCGCGTTTGCTAGATACTCGCTTAGTCTCATGTGTAATCAGAGTTAAGTGTTAATGCAGTGTCTTCTGAACGCAAGCGTCTCTTTTATCCTAAACCCTTTCAACGCGTCTGCAGCAGGCACGTATTTTGACATGATGCGTGATTCACATAGGTTCACGTGAAGCGCTGAACACGTACTTTGAATTCCAGCTTCCCCTGAAGAGGAGGCACTGATCGCAGCTGAAGCATAGACTAGAATGACCGCGATCAGTTCCGGTAGCCAAGGGCAACTGGAATCCCGTGGTTGGGCCTGGGTTCTCCTGAGTTTTTTTTTCTCGATTGGAGTTTTGGGTTCCTCGCCACCATTTGCATACTGTTTTGCACTATTTGCCTGGCCGGGGGGGCTGCTTTAGAATTAGAATTTTAAAGTTTTACTTAATTAATATTGCATATAGGAATTTATAGTCTGTTTAATATTTGACCTGTGTTTCTCTTTCCTTTATCTTACATCTTAAATGTGTGCTTTCACTTGTGCGTGCGTGTCTGTGTGCGCGTGCCTGTTCGTCTGTGTGTGTGTGTTTGCGTGCTTGTCTGTCTGTGTGTGTGTGTGCGTGCGTGCTTGTCTGTCTGTGTGTGTGTTGTGTCTATGTCTGTGTGTGTTAGTACGTGTGCATATTGTGTGTGTGGAGTGTTTTGTATGTGGGTATGTCTGTCTTCTGTGTTTTCACCTTATTCTTGTTTTTACAGGTATAACTTTAATTGTTTTGCTTATAGTCAATATGTCTCATGTACAGTCGTGGCCAAAAGTTTTGAGAATGACACAAATATTAATTTTCACAAAGTCTGCTGCCTCAGTTTTTATGATGGCGAATTGCATATACTCCAGAATGTTATGAGGAGTGATCAGATGAATTGAATTTTATTGTGAAGTCCCTCTTTGCCATGAAAATGAACTTAGTCCAAAAACATGTACATTCCATTTCAACCCTGCCACAAAAAGACCAGATGACATCATGTCAGTGATTATCTGGTTAACACAGGTGAGAGTGTTGACGAGGACAAGCCTGGAGATCACTCTGTAATGCTGATTGAGTTAGAATAACCGACTGGAAGCTTTAAAAGGAGGGTGGTGCTGGAAATCATTGTTCTTCCTCTGTTAACCATGGTTACCTGCAAGGAAATACGTGCAGTCATCATTGCGTTGCCACACAAAAAGGGATTCACAGGCAAGGCTATGGGGTAAAGTCATTTTCTCTGATGAATCACCGTTCCGATTGTTTGGGGCATCCGGAAAAAACATTGTCCGGAGAAGAAAAGGTGAGCGCTACAATCAGTCCTGTGTCTTGCCTACAGTAAAGCATCCCGAGACCATTCATGTGTGGGGTTGCTTCTCAGCCAAGGGAGTGGGCTCACTCACAATTTTGCCTAAGAACACAGCCATGAACAAAGAATGGCACAAAAACATCCTCAGAGAGCAACTTCTCCCAATCATCCAAGAACAGTTTGGTGATGAACAATGCCTTTTCAAGGATGGATGGAGCACCTTGCCATAAGGCAAAAGTAATAACTAAGTGGCTCGGGGACAAAAACATCAACATTTTGGGTCCATGGCCAGGAAACTCCCCAGACCTTAATCCCATTGAGAATTTGTTGTCAATCCTCAAGAGGCGGGTGGACAAACAAAAACCTACAAATTCTGGCAAACTCCAAGCATTTATTATGCAAGAATGGGCTGCCATCAGTGAGGATGTGGCCCAGAAGTTGATTGACAGCATGTCCGGGCGAATTGCAGAGGTCTTGAAAAAGAAGGGCCAACACTGCAAATATTGAGTCTTTTCGTAAACTTAATGTAATTGTCAATAAAAGCCTTTCACACTTATGAAATGCTTGTAATTATACTTCAGTATACCATAGTAACATCTGACAAAAACATATAAAAATCACTGAAGCAGTAGACTCAGTGAAAATTCATATTTGTGTCATTCTCAAAACTTTTGGCCACGAAAAGGCCATTGTGCAGCTGCTTTGTAACAATGAAAATTGTAAAAAGCGCTATATAAATAAAGTTGAGTTGAGTAAAAGCTTCATCAATTACAGCAACATAAAAATGTTACACAGGCACAAGCCTTCTCTGTGCCATTCTGTTCTCCATACTTAAACTCTCAGTTTGAAATGAAGCAAAAACAGCATCTTTGTTGTTAGCGGAAAGCTGCTTTCACTTTATAATAATGATATCTGAGTCATGAAGCTTGTTCAAAAGCTCTGAAAGTCACACACAGTTTAGTGCAAGCACAGACAAGCTTTCACAACAGGTAACAGGCTATACATATTCTGATCCAAGGAGATGAAAACCTTCAAACAAAAAGATCTTTTCAAAATTATTTTTGTCAGAAAATTATTTTTGAATTGATTGAATTTAAAACTTTGGAGACAAAAGAGGCATGTAAACGTATGCGTTCAACTGTATACTGAATCAAAGCCACACTGGCTTTTTATGTTAATAGTTAACTGTGACAAGTGATGTTTTCTGTGATTCATACCGGTATGAATGAGAATGTGTCTCTTCAGGTGATATCCACTCCTGAAAGCTCCATAACAGTGATCACAGATAAAGTTTTTCTGCACCTTGGAAAGTGGACAATTTCCATTTTCATCTACAACTGCCTAAAAGGTAAAAATAATAATAATAATTAATAATCTTTCATTACACACAAATGTTGCTTAGAAGCACATATCTTTACATATCTATACATATACATATAAAAAAATATATTAGTGCTGTCAATCGATTAAAAAAAAAATCTGATTAATCACAATTTTTTTCTGAGATTAATCACGATTAATCGCACACAACATTAATGTTTTCAAATATACTTTTACATTCTAAGAATTTCACATTTAATCTCAAAATTAATGTAGACACAACAGATTTCTTTAACAACATAATTTTATGAATGAAAGGCAACATTCTGATATTAGTACTGCAAACTAATGTCTCCATTAACTTGTTTATTTTTTCTTTATTTTAACATTAATTATTGCCACTTAACATTGAAGTACAGTATAACTGAGAGCTCTCATGTCTAACAGGTAGGAAATACACAGAAATTGAATTAAGTTCTCAAACACAACAGTCTTTAATGCTAAATTCTAAATTAAATACAGAAGTTACAAAACACATTGAATTCCTCTTTTCTCTTGTTCTTTGATTAACATTAATGACAGGAGTCACAGCAGCAGGTTTAAGAATGTGGCCCCTTTAAGAGCTTCCGCTCTACGCAGATCTGTCGCCCTTTCCCATATTCACAACTCTTTTTGCATTCATTTAGGATTTTATTTAACACGTTGAAATCTGTGCTTACAAAAATGCTAGACAAAACGTGCTTTCTCACATAATCTTGTGTGGTTTTGTTCATTCAAGCACGAAAGAGAACTTAATACTGATGTGCTGTCTGACAGAGATTCAAGGACGCAGCCTTTAGCTCTGTTTACACCAGACGGGACCGCTGTCACGTTGTCCCACAGCTAGAATTGAAGTTGTTTCCAATCGAGTGTAAATGGTTTAAAGGCCTTTTCATGAAAAAGAGCGTGATAATATAATGTAAAGCTAGACAAAGGATGACAAAATAAATGGATGCTCCGTTAATTGCGTTAAATATTTTAACGCGTTAATCTGAAAAAAAAATTAATCGCATGCGGATGTATAAATATGTCCCTGGACCACAAAACCAGTCTTAAGTAGCACGGAAATATTTGTGGCAAAAGCCAACAAAACATTGTATGGGTCACAATATGCAAGTTGTGTCAAGCTAAACTAACATATTTAGACGTAACATAAAACAGGACAAACATGAGAAACTAGGGGTGTAACGATACTTCGTACTACGATATTTCGCGATGCAAAAATGTCACGATGCACATCGAAGAGAGATGGGGATATTTTAAGATATGATGTTTAATTGTATTCGTCACGTGCTTATCTCAAATATGCAGTAGAGAGAGAAGTCTCTGGGAGAAGGGGAAGCACAAGACACAATCTGTGTCTCCACGTGATTTACAAAGCATCTTATTTTCCCTCACAATCTCCGGTACAACACAGCAAACTTGAAGCGTGACTGCAGGCGAGTCACCCCGAAACTCATTACAAAGGCAGCACAAACATTTTTATATGCCAATGTTAATTTATCCGCTAACGTGAGCTGCTGCATAACGCGATATGCACCGACCGTATTCAGAGCGCCACCATAACATTTTACAATGCATGGAATGGTGTGCTGTGATTGGTTGAGCGGATATATCGCATTCTGCAGAGAAGACTGGCGTATATTGTGGTTTGGAAAAAAGGGAGAAAACATGACAGAATAACACGGCGTAAAATTAAAAAGTGACTTTTCAATACCGACCTGATACAATACTGATTTTGGCGGAAACTTTTTTTTTTAAATGCCGTTTATCGCGTTTTGGAAGCAAACTCTTCACATATATGAGGAGTTTGGTTGCAAAATGAGATAACTCTGTTTCATTTTTTTTTCAAAAATCATATTTCTTATTATGTTATCATGTTTTTATTAAGTTTTATTGTGTTATTTAGCTGTATTTTTTTTTAGTTATTATGGCTTATTATGAGATTATGGTTATCTCATTTTGGTTATCTCAAACTCTTCATACATACATAAATATATACGTACCTGTATATACTGTACATATATATATCCACCCAGACTCTAGTATAAACGTCTCTGCAGAATACACATGGATCTCATATCCGCTGACTGTACACATGCGCACACGCATCATGTACTATACAGACAGAGAGATGCACTGTTTGTGACTGTCTAGTTAGTAGTTCATCTCTCATCACTCATAAGATTTTTAACTTTTTTTATTGAAGTTGAAGCTAAAATGAACCAACCCACTTCTATTAATACCCAAGATAAAGACAATTTTTTACATTTCAGAAAATAAAGCAATGTTAGTTTCATACAAAGAACAGACAAGGATGCAATTAAAGTACTATTTTATTCAGAGGCTTGTAATCTTTCGACTTTTGTGAAATGAGTACAAAAGAGAAAAAGGTCAATTAAGTGATATTTGTTCAGTTATATTTATTATTTCCACCTCTTTTCAGTGACAGAGTTCTTCAATTTACTTAAGAATTGTTTGGGTAAGAGAAGATTCTGTAATTTAATGAAGCTTGGAGAACTGCATTTAGAGAAATTGTAATGTTCGACAACTTATTTTATGAAAATGAAATGCGTTTGTAGCGAGGAAGGCGGGGCGAGAGCCGTGGGGCGGGTAAGGCGGGGCCGGCGGCGTAAGTGGCAACGAGTGTCAGCTGTGCGACCGCCGGTCCCCGCATGCCTCACGGGGGAGCTCGGGAGGATAAGAGGACGAGTGTCCGGACCATCGAGAGAGAGGACCCGGGCCCGGAAGTTAAGTGGAGTTTGTTTATGTTCGTGTGGCCGGCAGTCGACCGTGAGGTGGCTGCCGGCCTTTTATTTGCTGGATTATTGTTTATTTATTTTGATTAAAGTTTATTGTTTAAATGATGCCGGTTCCCGCCTCCTTCCTTCCCTACATTGAACTTTATTACAGTGTTATTATGAAAAAATGTGCATTTAAGAAAAGAAGATATGGTTTTATATATACTGTCAATTAGTTTGTGGATAGACAATCAGAATTGGCAAAAATCTGTAGGTTTCACTTGTAATAAAACCGGATTCGGCCAAGAAAATTGCATTCAGTGCATCTATATATGAAGAGTTCACATGCAGCCGCAGAAAAAAGTAAGAGACCGTTTAAGTTGACTATTTATGTGTTTAGATAAAATGATATACCTATCGCGCTCTTTCACAGTTAAAGCGGTCCTCAACCTTGGCTTCTGTTAAAATCAAACCCCACCAACAGTTATCCATTTCTTCATTTGTTTGGCCACCTCAATCAGATTGACGATCTCATTCAGACTCCATATAAATTAAACTATATTAAACTAAGCACGGTAAACAAAGTAATGTTTTACATTATACATTTCACAATAATAATAGAGTGTAAATGATTATACAGTATGTATTAATATTATTAAATGGATGCCAAACTAATTGGGACAATAAAGACCTCGCTATTACCCCTAACCTCACCATACACTTTATTATTAAACACCTTTAAGTCATTATCAAATATTTTCTTAACTTTTTGGGTGGGGAGGACCTACTCACATATTCTCATGCATGGAGAGTCATTTTCTTCAGTATTGTTGTACAGCCATGAATAAAACTTAAGGATGCGGGCTGGGCCCCAATCCCCCGGGCCGATATGCAGCTGCATACCCAGAAGCTATGCCACTGGTTCATATGCAAAGCCCTCTAAATCCATCACATACTGTATAAACTCTAAAAAAAAAAAAAGTGCTTAAAAGGTTCTTTACACCTATGCCACAGAAGAACCATTTTTGGTTCCATAAAGAACCATTCTACAAAGAACCATTTCTTTCTTACCTTTTCAGGGCTCCAGATAAAAAAAAATCAGTTAAGGAGCCATTGGCTCCTTAAAAAAAGCAGGCCTCAATTTTTTTTACTACTTTTAGTTTTCCTGTTGTGTAAATCTTCCCTCTCATAGGTTTTGGTCACAAAGTTTTTCTTTCAAGTTTTTTTCCCTCATAAGCAGGGTCATGCAGAATCTGCAGACATTTTTGTTAATTCCACCTTAAAATTTGGGGAAAATCTGCAGAATTCCACAGAACAGTTTTAAATGCGTTTACATTTGTACACAAATATAAATATGTGTAAATGTGTTCAAATAGTCTTCAAATGCTGCATTTAAAGGCAGATGACAGCAGATTTGGTTCTGCTGATTTAAAAAGAGGCAGAGAAGTGTTATTGATTGATGCTAAGACTGATTAAACTCTGAATACACCAGAACAATTACTCTGAATTCATTTGAACCAACAGAAAATGTGCATGTCAAGACCATATTATACTGTAAGAAAAAGTAGGCTAGCCTGCCGTTTTTTAAAAAGTGTGGCGCTTCCATTGGAAACACTCGCCAGTGACAAATATTTTTGGTCGCAAATGCGACCGTTTTAGGCGCAGTCTGGAGACCTTTTTTTTTTAAACCCGAAGAACTTTTTTCACCACAAAGAAGCTTTTGTGAAACAGAAAGGTTCGTCAGATGATAAAGGTTCTTTAGGGAAATATTTAGATAAAAAAGGTTCTTCTATGAATCGGCATTGTGAAGCACCTTTATTTTTAAGAGTGTATATGAACAGTTCAGATGCAAAACCATCCAAGTCCGTCTTGGCACAATTTTTTCAGGCTCCTACATTTACTTTCAGCAATACCCGATTTTTCAGACAGGGAAGAGTGTGATATTTAGTGTGTTTTGAAGCAAAATTATTTGAGTAATGTATACTATGTGTGGAGAGCATTCACTCAACATCTCATTTTTCATGGAGGTGGAACCTTGCAAAGACAGAACTGCTTGTGTCTCGGCCAAACCAAAGATGAATCACAACCTCTCCATTCAATAAGCTTCACAGATCATGCTGCTAGTACCACCCGGTCCTCTACATTTGTCCTGTACAACATTAGGAAAATTAGACCTTTCCTATCAGAGCATGCTACACAAGTCCTGGTTCAGGCTCTAGTCCTGTCCAGACTGGACTATTGCAATGCTCTCCTGGCTGGACTTCCAGCGTGTACATCCAAACATCCAACGTGTACATGTTCAAAATGATAAAATAACATAAGGACATCTCTGTTGTCTAGCCATCCTAATGAATAAGCACAAGATAACCAGAACAGTTTACTCGCATGTGACTTGAATCAAGAAATTTTGGTTTATTTAGAAATGTTGTCAAATGGAAGTGAACCCTAACAAAAACAAAATGTAAGATTATAACAATGTTTTTGTTAGGTTTTTCATACATATTTACATGGGTCAATAACATGACGCTACGTTTTTGCGTCCCTATGGTTCAATTCATTTAAAAGGTTTAAAATTTCACATAGGGAGCAGCAGGGATGACATATTTTGGTAGGCAAACCCGGAAGTTAGTGCCGTACTGGTTCCCTCAACTGAAAGCCTATGCATTTTTCCTATTGACTTCTGTAAAATCCACAAAAATAAGATCTGTGATTTACAAGGGTTAATCTTTACAGATTCATCTTTACTAGGGCTGGGAAAGTTAACGCATAACGCATTTTCATGCATTAACGCAGTTTTTTTAAAGTATTATTTAATTTCGAAAGTCAGTTGCTCACTGGCTCCGAGACGTATAGACAAACCATGGGTCACAGAAGGGATGGGATGTTGATCGGTACTGGCTGGGGAATGGCGTCACCACACGTCTCAACAAATGAGAGCATTTGGTTTGGCCTAATACTGCTGAAGCGCGTACATGAACCAGGAACACCAGAATTAAATTGAAAAGTACAGAAATCCTACATGGACATTTTGTTATAAATCTCTTCCAGACGTCAGAGTTGATAGAACAAACCACTCCATTTCGTCTCCCCTCCTTCAGCCGTGTGCTTATCTATCAGTGCCCTCTCCGCAAAAAGGCATAATATGCGCGGATGTAAGAGGCTTATTTAATGCTATTAATGATAAAGCAGAAGGAAATCAATAGCCTGCAAGTACAAATATTTCCCCGGCTAAGGTAAAAAAAAACAATTGTATTGCGTGAATTGTGTTGCGTGTATTGTATGCAGTGTGAGGCTAAAAACATGTTTAAACATGCACGCCTAGAGAGTCAGAGCGCAAACTACTAAACTGAGTTCTCTTTCACATCTTCTTACTCTGAAACGGACAAATAAACACAAAATTACATCCAAATTCCCATGTTAGCAAAGGTCCATGTAAAAGTAGTCAGTTTTATGAATGTTAACAACTGGGAAACAAAACGGACTTATCACAGTATATAATATATTAATTATGTTTTATTTGATTACATTGATGTTTAAGTTGAGATTTACAAGAAATATTTTAAGTTAAAATTGTTAATGCTACCATGTAAAGGAAATACTGTTGTAAAAAAGCACATTTGCAAACCAAATCTTATTGCACTTTTGTTCATATAGTAGTACTTTTAAAATAACAGTGCAGAATACACTACTTTTGAATTCATTATTGAATTTTTTGCTTAACAATGAGATTAATCGCGATGAATCACATAAAAGTAATTAGATAAAAAATGTAATCGTTGCCCAGCACTAATCTTTACAGATTAACCCAACATTTGCCACTTTTGAAGCCCAAATACAATCATCAGAAGTAATCGCTTGATATCAACACCACCACCACCAAGCCTCAGACAACCTTTCCAAACTTTAGCAAAAATGTGTTCCCTGGTAAGTAATATTATATTAGTATATTAGGTGCGTTTAACTTTATGCCCGCGCTGCGCAGACCGATCCACTTTATGATATCATAGTCATACGAGAGCGATATGAGAGTAAACGGCTCATTATGATTTTAAATCACCCCCGCGTACTTTATTATCATAAAACTGATCGTTACACACAGTGTTGCATTATGTTTGACAAGCCTAATATCTGGAGTAGTTTTGGTCGCTGTGACATGCCTGCACAAAAGTGCGCTGTGTATCAGTTTTCTACGGCGACAGCTGAATCTCAAGGAGGAATTAAAACGGTCGCATAATTTACATCATGCTTTCAGTCCCGCGCTCCGCAAGATTTGCGCTCAAACTGACCCCTTTCCAAACCGCGCTCGAGCCCACCTCTTTCAACCAGGCTAACCAGTAAGTGTTCTGCGCCCGAACGCGGTTGCGAGCACTCACACTAGTCAATTGAACTGCGCCGGGTAATAATTGGTCTGTTTTATGTCATAGATTAAAACGTGAAAATGTTTGGAGGATTTGTTAACCACTGATCTTATTTTAGGCAATTTACAAAAAACCCATTGACTTTGGGGCGATGGAACAGAAGTGCTAAAATGCTAACTCGCTTCTGGGTTTTGCACACAAAAGTACGTCATGTCTGCAGAAATGTGGTGTACCGTAAAGTTATGCCGTAAATTTTCTTTGAAATATGTCCTTCAGGGCAGGGCTGTGCAGTGCGACATATACAGGTGCTGGTCATATAATTAGAATATCATCAAAAAGTTGATTTATTTCACTAATTCCATTCAAAAAGTGAAACTTGTATATTATATTCATTCATTACACACAGACTGATATATTCCAAATGTTTATTTCTTTTAATTTGATGATTATAACTGACAACTAATGAAAATCCCAAATTCAGTATCTCAGAAAATTTGAATATTACTTAAGACCAATACAAAGAAAGGATTTTTAGAAATCTTGGCCAACTGAAAAGCATGAACATGAAAAGTATGAGCATGTACAGCACTCAATACTTAGTTGGGGCTCCTTTTGCCTAAATTACTGCAGCAATGCGGCGTGGCATGTAGTCGATCAGTCTGTGGCACTGCTCGGGTGTTTTGAGAGCCCAGGTTGCTCTGATAGTGGCCTTCAGCTCTTCTGCATTGTTGGGTCTGCCATATTGCATCTTCCTCTTCACAATACCCCATAGATTTTCTATGGGGTTAAGGTTAGGCGAGTTTGCTGGCCAATTAAGAACAGGGCTACCATGGTCCTTAAACCAGTTACTGGTAGCTTTGGCACTGTGTGCAGGTGCCAAGTCCTGTTGGAAAATGAAATGTGCATCTCCATAAAGTTGGTCAGCAGCAGGAAGCATCAGAAGCGTCTCGCCTGGGCTAAAGACCAAAAGGACTGGACTGCTGCTGAGTGGTCCAAAGTTATGTTCTCTGATGAAAGTAAATTTTGCATTTCCTTTGGAAATCAGGGTCTCAGAGTCTGGAGGAAGAGAGGAGAGGCACAGAATCCACGTTGCTTGAGGTCCAGTGTAAAGTTTCCACAGTCAGTGATGGTTTGGGGTGCCATGTCATCTGCTGGTGTTGGTCCACTGTGTTTTCTGAGGTCCAAGGTCAACGCAGCCGTATACCAGGAAGTTTTAGAGCACTTCACGCTTCCTGCTGCTATCCGACTTTATGGAGATGCACATTTCATTTTCCAACAGGACTTGGCACCTGCACACAGTGCCAAAGCTACCAGTACCTGGTTTAAGGACCATGGTATCCCTGTTCTTAATTGGCCAGCAAACTCGCCTGACCTTAACCCCATAGAAAATCTATGGGGTATTGTGAAGAGGAAGATGCGATATGCCAGACCCAACAATGCAGAAGAGCTGAAGGCCACTATCAGAGCTACCTGGGCTCTCATAACACCTGAGCAGTGCCACAGACTGATCGACTCCATGCCACGCCGCATTGCTGCAGTAATTTAGGCAAAAGGAGCCCCAACTAAGTATTGAGTGCTGTACATGCTGATAGTTTTCATGTTCATACTTTTCAGTTGGCCAAGATTCCTAAAAATCCTTTCTTTGTATTGTTCTTAAGTAATATTCAAATTTTCTGAGATACTGAATTTGGGATTTTCATTTGTTGTCAGTTATAATCATCAAAATTAAAAGAAATACACATTTTAAATATATCAGTCTGTGTGTAATTAATGAATATAATATACAAGTTTCACTTTTTGAATGGAATTAGTGAAATAAATCAACTTTTTGATGATATTCTAATTATATGACCAGCACCTGTATGGTGCATTTTTCATTGTGCTTGTATGTGTGTTATGTTAATCGATGGTGCACCGCTGTTTAACCTATTTTGCCATTTAAACTTGTTTTTCAGCTGCATTCGACTGATTTCCGTGATGGTGATCGTGGACGCGGAATCCTCCCATTTAAATGTCATCTGGCTGTTCTGTATGAGTGGGTGGCACAGTTTAACATGCTACATGCATGATGTTTAAAGATTTGTCTGCGTCTCAATGTATGAGGTCATGAACTGCATATCCAGAGTTTATTTCATGACCACTGTTTGAGTAAAGCTATCCTCAAACACATAATGCAACTCAAGTACAGTATTTTTATGTGGATAAACAGATTACTCTTGTATAGAAAAAATATGGAAAACACAGTACTTGTTAAAAAGTTAATGGACCATATGTACTTACATAGGTATCCATTCATGCTTGTCAAATTTGATTTTAAATTGAAATGTCAAATTATATAAACGGAACAAAACTATAACGGGACACAAAAAAATTAGCGTCACGTCATTGACCCACATTTATATGAAGTCTATAAATAACAAGTGCATTATAAACCACAGGAGATACTGAAAATCACAATCAGTTATTATGCTGTAGCTCACCCCTCCCTTCCCTATTTCAGACCACCCAGCCACCCCACAGAGGCAGAGAAGAGTGACACGTGTCATAATCTGAAAACCACACCCACTGAGGGGGGGAACAATCCAACAGTCTCCATTGATTTTGGGAAGCTGCCTCCTTGTCATTTCTGATTTATGACAAAGAACAGAACAATGTCTAAAAACTGCTATAACAAGCTATAAACCCTGAACTATGTTTTTATAAACTGTCGACACAAAAAATGAGCATAGGAGGGAAACGTGATCGGTGGCCTCATGCCATTCATACTAAAACTGAATCTAAATAATCTTGCAGATTAAAACGATTCATTATGAAATGCTCTTAACATGCTGATTATTAATGCAATTAATATTATTAATATCATTAATGCTAAATGTAGATAAAAGATGTCATGGTTTATAATCTGTCACAAACCTACAGTATATAGCAAACAGTAATCTGACTGACAGCTAAAAATACTTTGTTAGGCAACTGCTGCATTTTCCTTTACTTAAGCGTTACAGTAAAAGTGTCCATTTATTTACCTGCTCTTGGTGTCTGCAGTTCTTTATATGTGACGCGACTTTTGCGGGAGAAGCAGCACTCACGGAGGGGAAAGGGTTAAAATGAAGCGCGTTTGTCGCTAGATATTAGAAGATATAGCTGCAAAATACAATCAACATAAATGAGTGTGCGTGATGTGTACAGCTCAGTTATGTCGACGTGCAGCTCAATTTAAACTACAGAAATAGTATGAGGTTTTGAATGGTTCATTATGTCTTGCAGACGGTTCGGTTGGAACGAAGCCAAGCTGGGTGAAAACCTGTCATCCGGTGGTGACTGGACAGGACTGTAACTGCTTGTCAGGGGCAGATAAACTGTAATCTGTAAATCTGTATTTCATGTGGCGCATTCGCATGGGATAAGTGAAGCCTGTGATTTTAATCAAATTTACTGACTTATTTCCCGGATGTGATGGCAAGGCTTTGCGTATAGTTTGTATAGCCTAGTGTTGTATGGTGTTTAATGATATATGACCGTACCTGTCACCGTACCGCGATCGCGGGTCTCAAATGTTACAAGAGTTTCCATGATAAATAAACAAACGGCAGTGCAGTGTTGGCTTGCTCACCGGGAGACTGCATTTATTTATTCATTTATTTATTAGATATTATTTATTATAATGATCTTGCTTGGTCTATAAACACCATGCACTGTGCTCTGTTTTACGTTTCTGTGTTTTTCTTATTTGCTCCTTTAAAGCTGCTTTGGAACAATGCACATTGTGAAAAGCACTATATAAATAAAATTGAATTGAATTGAGACTCCCGGCCAAAACGACAGTGTTGGCAGGTATGGATATGACCCAGCACCCGAAATAGTATCAAAACATTCAAAACAACCTCCATTATTCGCAAACGGTGGATAAAACCTTGAAAAATGATATATGAGCCCACCAAATCACAGAGATGCCGACTCGCACGGGACTAATATATTATCACAGGACCTCGGTGTTCGTCAAAATATGGTAGGTAATGAAGCAAACAAACGATCAATGTTTTACCCACGTGAGCTGGAACGTCTTTAAAAATAAACTTCAACTACGCATTACTAATATCGGAATCCGAGGGAAGGTTATGCAGCGCCTGTGTTGCGATCTTTCACGGCTTGCTCGTCTATTTATTGCTTGCTCGTCTATCTGGTTCGGCGCAACTTGTGTTACTTCAGTACTGTCAACCGCAAACCTGTGGGTGGGGCTGGAGAAGTAGTCGTTGATATTCTTCTGTGGAGGCGGTGTTCAACCTATCAAGATAGGTGCATTCCAGGACCTGCCGTTCGCTGGGCCTGGTGTCAATAACAGTTGTAATTTCAGTAACAAGGGCGTTTTCAGTTCTGACACTTATAGGATGTTCGCTTGAATACAATTCCCTCTTATATATCAAAAGCTCAGGTTAAAATTGAAGTCTTAATTCATGACTCCTTTAATAAAAGAACAAGGTTAATTATAAAGGTAACCTTAAATTACTTCTCTTGTGATCTGGTGCTATATAGAAAATAAAGTTAACTTGACCCCCTACCATTACCTCAGGGGGTCTTGGGGTGCCGGGGGTGCTGTTGGAGGGGAAACACTGCACGCCTATTGCCTGTATCCACTTTTGTTTCCTTAATGGCTGGCTTTAACGGTTCGGTAGTTTATAAAAACTAGATTCAAGGGTTTTAGCTTGTTTGCTGAACACCCTGTCACACAGCAGCTTTTATGCATGGTTATATTTTTTGTTGCAAGTTAGAAATGACAAGGAGGCAGTTTGCCGCAATAGAAAGTCAATGGAGAGGGTGGGATTGTTTTCCCCTCCGGTGTGGGCGTGGCCTAAATGCACTCCGTCTCTATCCCTTCCTCTCGACCAAACCCAGTCATTTCCTCCCCCACAAAAACACAAACGCACAGGAACAGTCCATTTAATGGCTTCTAACATAGGGATGTAACGTTGACCTGCTTACGGTTTACCGTGATAATACCGTCCATCGGTTAGTATTACCGCGTTATATTTTAATTACCGTTAAACCGTACCAGTGTTACGTCTTGAAAAAGCCTGTCCAGCAACAAACCAAGTTATCAAGAGCATAACGTAGATGCAACATGAAACGTGGGTTTTGTTCATTAATGTCAGGAGAGTAAATCAGGAGTCAGGAGTATTGACATTCAGAACAAAATAAAGCGAGACATACCTATTTATTCACATCTGCTCCTGTGAGTTTGTGATGACAGTGCTTCACTAATTAGTATTTACTTGATATTTCTTTATAGAGACCCATCATTTCTATTCATTTTCCATTAAATGATGTGACATGATGAGTTTGAAACTCCGTTCAGCTTGTTTCTTCTGATATCGCTATTATGAGCGCAGGTATCATGCTGCTTTCTCCTGGGTCCTAAAGTACACCCCTATATCTCACAACATAATTAGTATTTACTTGATATTTCTTTATAGAGACCCATCATTTCTATTCATTTTCCATTAAATGATGTGACATGAGTTTGAAACTCCGTTCAGCTTGTTTCTTCTGATATCGCTATTATGAGCGCAGGTATCATGCTGCTTTCTCCTGGGTCCTAAAGTACACCCCTATATCTCTCAACACATGCAGACAGACAATTTGCTGAATTGTGTTGCGTTTATATGAAAATCTGATTTACTCACTTAAGGTTGTGTTTAATCTGAACTAGGAAACTTTTACCTCATGCCCCCAACATGCCATGACTAATATTAATGTTGTTTATTTGATGTAAATCAAACAAAAGTAAATTTACAGGTAAACTCAATATTAAATTTGTTTAACATCAGTACTTTTTGACATTTCCAGAACAATAAAAATTAATAAAAGCGTGATATTGATAACCGTGATACATTTCCCCACTATAATCGTGATCTGAAATTTTCACACCGTTACATCTCTATTCCAATGTCACACATACAGAAATATAACACGTCAAATTTTGAACATCACACAGTAAGCAAGATTTTTTAAAGTCTTTTTTAAGTCTCTGCCTGACTGAAAATACATTCAGAGGATTGTAATAAACACTTCTACATGCCCCCTGTTCCCCGCCAACATTTACCTTTCCTGCTCGCCCATCTTGCTCTCTCATTTTACAGGGCGTTCCCGACTTCCTGTTCTTTTTCTTTAGCTGCATGTCCTCACTGGGTTGCATTTCCTTCTCATCCAGTAGTCGGGGAGCAGAAAAATCACCCTCCTTGCGCAGCAGCTATAAGACACAAACACACAAAAAATAAAAGTCCTACAAGGCACCACACACTGAGTAAATGAGTTGTTTAAATGTTTACCATCAAACAGTTTTCAACTTGTTTACGTTTTGTGCAGACCAAAGGCAATCCTGAAATCTAGGAAAAGAAAGGCTGACACAAATATATAACTAACAGCTCCAATCCATAACCTTTTTATGGTTTGGATCCATAACCAATTATTGAGCAAAGCAAGTTCCTCTTTGCCTCATTACGTCATGTCCATAAACACAAATGAGAGGACATTACTAGTTTATCAAATTTGTGAATGCCGTGGTGCTGCAAGTGGTGGAGTGTTGTTTATTCTTACAACAGTCACTTTGAAGTTCAAATGTTTGAACTTAAATTGAAAGTGACAGAGTCTGTGCTAAAGCAAGAGTTAATATTGACAGGGATTGTGAGAGTTGGCTCAGACATCTGAAAGGATAAATACTGATGATGAAAATGAAAGATGGCGGCGCCCATGTTGGCTGCGGCTGTAGTGGTTCTGATAGCACCAGTGAATTATAATGATAGTTTGCACAGTTTTAATAGAAATTTTAATAGAAATCGGCAGCGGAGTTACTACATTATACGACCGTCAGCAAGTACTGGACCTGGCAGCAAATAGCAGTTCAGGACACGTAGATACGACCACACTGGAGCTTCTATGCAGCCTCGGATTGCTATGTCGGCTACATCCTGCAGCCTGTGATGCAGCGGAGCCTCGTACCAGTGGTGTCCACCACCGGGGGAGACGGAGGCGTTGTGACAGGAAGCGGAAGCGGGGGTGTCGAGCGGGGCTAACAGCTAAACTGAAAGCTAACCCGTACAGATCGCCGCTACCCTCAGTCTTGCTCTCCAATGTTCGTTCCTTGGAGAGCAAACTGGACCACCTAAAGCTGGATATGACAACCAGACGGGAAACGAGGGACTGCTGCGCCATTATTCTCACGGAGACCTGGCTGAATCCATCCGTACCAGATGACGGCATTAGCATGGAGGGGCTAACAACATTCAGGTCGGACAGAAGCAGCTCTCTCACCGGAAAATCCCGGGGCGGTGGTGTTTGCATATACATCAAAAATAACTGGTGTACCAACGTAGAGGTGATGTCAAGTCACTGCTCTCCTGATGTGGAACTACTGACGGTGAAATGCAGAGCTTTTTATCTACCTCGGGAATTCACTGTTATTATCATCACAGCAGTGTATATTCCCCCGAGTGCTTACACAAGAGAAGCTCTGAGCATTCTCTACCGCTCCATCAGTGACCTGCAATCTACACATCCAGAGGGGGTTTTCATGGTGGCAGGGGACTTTAATCAGGCCAGTATGAAAACTGTATTTCCTCACTTCCACCAGTTTGTGAATTTTGCAACTAGAGGTGAGAATACGCTGGACCGGATTTACAGCAACATCAAAGGGGCATTCAAGGCAGCACCACGCCCCACCTTGGCTCCTCAGACCATCTCTCTGGTCAGGAATAAGCCTACTGTGAAACAGGTGAGGGTGTGGCCTGCACGAGCCATGGAAACATTACAGGACTGTTTCGAGTACACAGACTGGGACATGTTTAAGTCAGCTGCTGAGGACATCCAAGAGTATGCGGAGTCTGTGTCTGTATACATCCAGAAATGCATGGAGGATGTCAGTGTGGTCAAAAACATCACCACACGGGCCAATGAGAAACCCTGGATGACGAGTGAGGTACGCGCAAGGCTGAAAGCAAGGAACAACGCTTTCAAGTCTGGTGATATGGTGTCTTTGAAAACAGCTAGAGCCAACCTGAACCGGGCTATAAGACTAGCTAAGCGTGCTCATGGACAAAGAGTACAGGATTTCTTCAATGACCCCACTAACCCCAGACGGATGTGGCAGGGCATCCAAGCCATCACTGACTACAAGGCCCCACCCTCATCATGTGAGAACAACACCAGCTTCCTGAATGAGCTAAACAAGTACTTTGGGAGGTTCGAGG
Source organism: Triplophysa rosa (assembly GCF_024868665.1). Lineage (NCBI taxonomy): Eukaryota > Metazoa > Chordata > Actinopteri > Cypriniformes > Nemacheilidae > Triplophysa > Triplophysa rosa. Next base: position 1,859,137 of record NC_079909.1, on the reverse strand, counting down.
AACTAAATACCACCACAGCAAAAAAATCCATTCCTCGCCCAGAAGAGCAGACACTCTGCCTGGACCCAGCTGATGTCTGGAGAACCCTGAGGAAGGTTAATGCCCGGAAAGCAGCTGGCCCTGATAACATACCAGTAAAGGTGCTTAAGGAATGTGCTGATCAGCTGGCTGGGGTTCTCACAGATATTTTTAACATCTCCCTGCACCAGGCTGTGGTACCAACCTGTTTCAAGACTGCCACGATTGTACCGGTACCCAAGAAGACCACTATCTCTTCACTCAATGACTACCGCCCAGTAGCACTAACGCCTATTATGATGAAGTGCTTCGAGAGGCTGGTAAAGGACCACATGGTTTCCAGACTCCCCCCCACATTCGACCTGTACCAGTTTGCTTATCGTCCCAACCGCTCCACAGAGGACGCCATCTCCTCCATACTCCACCGGAGCCTAGAACATCTGGAAGGGAAAAACACACATGTGCGGATGCTGTTCCTGGATTTCAGCTCCGCATTCAACACCATCATACCACAACATCTGATAAGCAAACTGGCCCCCCTTGGATTTAGTACCCACCTGTGCAATTGGCTGCTTGACTTTCTCACCAACAGACCTCAACGCGTGCGGGTGGGAATAAACGTCTCCAGTGTCATCTCCCTGAGCACCGGTTCCCCCCAGGGCTGTGTTCTGAGTCCGCTGCTGTTCACGTTGATGACCTATGACTGCTGCGCCAAGTCCACTACTAACCACATCGTGAAGTTTGCAGACGACACGACAGTAGTGGGCCTCATCAAGAATAACGATGAACAGGCCTACAGAGAGGAGGTGAAACATCTGGCAGACTGGTGTGAAACCAACAACCTGGTCCTGAATGTCTCAAAAACAAAAGAGATGATTGTGGACTTCAGTAAGAACCAGCATAGCCACACTCCTCTCATCATCAATGACTCAGCAGTGGAGATTGTCAGCAGCACCAGGTTCCTGGGGGTGCAGATAACCGACTCTCTCACCTGGTCAAACCACACTGGCACTCTTGTAAAGAAGGCCCAGCAGCGTATGCACTTTCTGCGCCGGATGAGGAGAGTGCACCTACCCGCTCCCATTCTCACCACCTTCTACAGGGGAACTATAGAGAGCATCCTGACCAACTGCATCTCTGTCTGGTCGGCGGCCTGCAGTGCCTCAAACTGGAAAAGCCTACAGATGGTGGTGAGGACAGCGGAGAAAATCATCAAGACTTCACTTCCTCCCCTTCAGGACATCGCAAAGAAACGCTGTTTGACTAGAGCTCAAAACATCGTTGGGGACCCCTCCCACCCCGACCATGGACTGTTCTCACTGCTGGCCTCTGGAAGGAGATTCCGCAGCCTGCGGAGCAGAACAACTAGACTCAACAGCAGCTTCTTCCCATATGCCATAAGACTGCTAAACAACGTATAACTATTCCCCATTCCCTCACCCTCCTCACTCACACACCTACCCTAGACCGCTCCCATAGGATCTCTACCCCAAAATTATACTGTGGAATATATTTTATTGTATTATATATATATATACTGTATATTATTTTTATTAATGCAAAAGTTTTTTATACATAGGCAACTACTCTGTGCAATATACATATTATTTCATAGGTTTTATACAAGGTTTCTGTCTCTTTTATATTGCTTATCTTGTTTTTCTGGGATTGTGTATACTGCCTTCATTTTATTCCTGTTGTGATATGTGTCAATTGCAACAAAATTTCATTTTTGATGAAAATCTAAAATGACAAAATAAAATAAAGTTAAAGTCAAAGTCAAAGTCTGATGCAGTGGTGGGTTTTCCTGTTGAACAGGTAAGACGTCACTAATGTGATTTATTTAACTATGCTTACGTCTTCATTTGGTCAAACCAAAAGCGGCATATATATATATATATATACTTGTTAGGGCCCGAGGTGCGGAAGCCCTATTGTTTTCCTAATGATTTTTTTCTCAAGGTTTCGGGACATTTTGGAGGCAGATACAAAACACAAAAACTCTTTGGAACAAAAATTGGCACAAACAACAGAGTCGTCGGCCATTGGGAGTGGGCAAAGGCTGGCACACGGGCATGTAGGGGGGCTCTGTAGCACCACCTAGATCGTCAAAAAAATATTTGTGCATAGATCACACATACATATCAGGGCCTCTTCCTACCTACCGACGTGGGAATGAAAAGTTCAGTAGACTATTTGCTCTAAATAAATGGTTGATGTCATGGTGTATTGAACAGAAGCTGCTCTTTGTTGATCATTTTGATCTGTTCTGGGAGCGACCTAGGCTCTTCCGCCCTGACGGCCTGCATCCCAGCAGCATCGGAGCGGTTCTTCTGTCTGACAACATCTCAAAGACGCTACGTACCGTTTGACTACGTCTCCCAGCGGTAAGTCAAAACTTTAACTATAGTCTGTGTTCCTCCCACTCATCTGTTATAAACGTTACTGCTTCCAAATGCATAGAGACTGTGTCTGTCCCCCGAATAATACTACAAAATAACAAAATAGCCAAAACTCAGAGAAAAATTTTGATTGTGATTAAACCTGAAGACAATGTAATAAACGACCAAAACAAACTCATAAAGTTCGGCCTACTTAATATTAGATCACTAAATTCAAAGGCAGTTATTGTAAATGAAATGATCACAGACAACAGTTTTGATATACTTTGCCTTACCGAAACCTGGCTTAAACCAAATGATTATTACGGTCTAAATGAGTGTACCCCACCAAGCTACTGTTATATGCATGAGCCACGTCCGGTTGGTCGAGGTGGTGGTGTCGCAACAATCTTTAGAGACTTTCTTACAGTAACTCAGAGAACGGAGCATAAATTTAAATCATTTGAAGTGCTTGCGTTGAATATAATTGTTCCAATTGATAGTAAAAAACCATTGCTTTCTTTTATGTTGGTTACTGTGTATAGACCCCCTGGTCCCTACACTGATTTTCTGAAAGAGTTTGCGGACTTCCTATCGGACCTATTGGTTAACGTTGATAAAGTACTAATTGTCGGAGACTTTAATATCCACGTAGATAGTGCTAACGATGCATTAGCAGTGGCGTTTACAGAGCTACTACACTCTTTTGGAGTAAAACAACACATCAATGGACCCACTCATCGATTTAATCATACACTAGACTTGATTATATCTCACGGTGCCGATCTAACCAATATAGATATTATACCTCAAAGCGACGATGTCACCGATCACTATCTTATAACATGTACACTGCGCACTGCAGAAATCAGCCGCTTAACTCATTATCGACAGGGTAGAACAATTACCTTGACTACTAAAGATAGTTTTGCAAAGAGCTTGCCAGATCTGACTCCTTTAATAACCATACCAATAAATACAGAATTGCTCGATGACATGACCAGCAAATTGGGCACTATTTTCTCTAATACATTAGAAGCTGTCGCACCTATGAAGTCAAAAAAGATTATTGAGAAAAACGTAGCACCATGGTACAATAGCACCACTCCAAGAGAAACACGTAAACTGGAGCGCAAATGGAAACAAACCCAATTAGAGGTCTTTAAAATTGCGTGGAAAGAGAGTGCAAACTGTTATAAAAAGGCACTAAAAGCAGCAAAGGCTGAGCACCTCCGTAACCTCATAGAAACTAACAAAAACAATCCAAGGTTTTTATTTAGTACAGTTGCTAAACTAACAAATAAACAGACTTCACCTGACCTGGGTATTCCGCCGCACCTTGGTAGCAATGATTTAATGAATTTTTTTTACAGAGAAAATCGAAAACATACGAGACACAATAGTAAAAACTCAACCTCCAAGTCTGTCCTATAAATTAGTACCAACCATCGCCCCAAAAGAAAGGTTACAGTGTTTTTCACCTATAAAACAGGAAGATTTAATTAAACTTATTGCAACATCTAAACCTACAACTTGCTTATTAGATCCCATACCAACTAAATTATTAAAAGAGTTATTACCCATTGCAATTGAGCCCATTTATAACATTATCAACTCGTCAATTAATCTAGGCCATGTCCCAGGACCCTTTAAGCTGGCCGTCATTAAGCCTCTTATCAAGAAACCAAACTTAGACCCCAATGAACTGGGAAACTATTAGGCCTGTAGCGACACGTCGACGTCATATTTTTGCGTCGATGCTTTGCCACACACACGTGGGAGACCAAAACATTGCAGAATGGAGGACGAAACAGCAACCTCCTCACATAATTCCGAACAAAGCCCCAATAAAAGAAAAAATCCTAAAAAAACAGCTCGCCCTAAATCTTCGAAGGTATGGGAATACTTCAAATTTAGTCCCAAACGTAAAGGTGTCGTAAAGTTTAGTCCCAAACGTAAAGTTGGCATACCACACCAGCACAACGGCAATGTTGGAGCATCTGAAACGGAGGCACCCCATTGTCACTCGTGAAGGAGACAATAACAAGTAAATACTAACGTTGGCTAAATTAATTTCATGTTTGTGTAGTGTGTTGTGTAGCTTGAGCTCTGCGCACTTCGGTGGTGCTAGCCAACCATCTTAGCTCTCCGTGCAGTTTGCCCGTGCTAGGTAGCTACTGGCACCTAGACGCCGTGTTTAGCTAACGTTAGTTATCATCTAATGTTGGCTTGAATGGAAGCTATCTTACGGCTGCAGAACACAGCTATCTATAGCAGCTGACGTTAGCTAACGTGAACATTAGCCACTAACCTAGCACGAACAAACTGCACAGAGAGCCAAGATGCATTGGTTACTTGGTTAGCCTAGCACCACCAAAGTGCACAGCTGCTAGATAGCCACGTTAGCGTTCAAATAAACTAATCATAGCATAGCACTGCAATGAGGTTAAGAGTAGATTTAAAATACCCCACTGTCATAGCTGTTTTTCTAATATGCATTGCTTTTGTGTTTTTTAAAGATTTTTTTGGTATTTATTTGAGATACATTATGTATCATCGATACATTTTATTAATCGAGCAGCAGAAAAATAACCGTTAGATTAACCGTCCAACTAGTCGTTAGATTAATCGACTAATCGATAAAATAATCGCCAGATTAATCGTTTAATAAATAATCGTTTACCCCAGCCCTAGAAACTATAGACCAATTTCAAATCTCCCTTACCTGTCTAAAATACTAGAAAAAGTAGTGTCCACTCAGTTGTGCTCTTTCTTACAAAATAATGACATACACAAAAAATTCCAGTCAGTCTTTAGACCGCATCATAGTACTGAAACTGCGCTCATTAAAATTACAAACGACCTGCTTATAGCATCAGATAAAGGTAACATCTCACTCCTAGTCCTGCTTGACCTTAGTGCTGCGTTCGATACTGTAGACCATAAAATACTTCTAGATCGCTTACACAATTATACCGGTATTCAGGGACAGGCACTACAATGGTTCAGATCTTACTTATTAGACAGACATCAATTTGTCCATTTAAATGGGGAATCATCCAATCTAACGGAAGTAAATTATGGATTACCTCAGGGATCGGTTTTAGGACCCTTGCTATTCTCCATATACATGCTGCCCTTGGAAAAATTATTAGAAAACATGGAATTAGCTTCCACTGTTATGCAGATGATACTATATATCTCATCAAGACCAGATGATTCCTTCCAGCTATCCAAATTGGCAGAGTGCATCGAAGATATAAAACATTGTATGACTTGTAATTTCCTTCTTTTAAATCCTAATAAAACAGAAATATTACTTATCGGACCAAAGACACGTCAGAAGAATATTTTGGATTATAACCTGCAAATTGAAGGCTGCACTGTTAATCCAACAAATATAGTTAAAGACCTAGGCGTTATGTTAGACAGCAACCTGTCATTTAAAAATCACATCTCAAATGTCACAAAAACAGCCTTCTTCCACCTTAGAAATGTTGCCAAATTGCAAAATATGTTATGTGTTGCTGATGCAGAGAAGCTTATTCATGCATTTGTGACCTCAAGACTTGACTACTGTAATGCACTGCTTAGTGGTTGTCTTGCATCATCAATAAACAAACTACAGTTAGTTCAAAATGCAGCTGCCAGAGTTCTAACCAGGTCCAGAAAATACGATCACATAACCCCAATGTTATCAAGCCTTCACTGGTTACCCATTAAGTATCGTACTGACTTTAACGTTTTTTTAATTACTTATAAAGCCTTAAATGGTTTAGCCCCTACCTACATAACAGAGCTTCTACCACACTACAACCCATCACACTCTCTAAGATCTCAAAACTTTGGACTTTTGATAACACCTAGAATAACTAAATCCACCAAAGGGGGTAGAGCTTTCTCATACGTAGCACCTAAACTCTGGAATAGCCTTCCCGATACTATTCGAGGGTCAGACACACTCTCCCTATTTAAATCTAGATTAAAGACACATCTTTTCAGCCAAGCATTCACTTAATGCATAGTTAATGAACAGCAGCTACGCTAATTATTCTCTTTCTGCCCTCACCTCGGGGAGAGATTCCGCCAGGCCCAGATGAACGTCATATGCCCATCCCCAACTAGAGATTACGCCAGCTACATCGGAAAATCCTGTGCCATCCTCCTGCGAGAGCCTGCGGACTGACTGACCATCCCAGCTCCATCCAAGGCAATTCCATCACCACCCAAGAGAAAAGCGACCATCTGAACGGCCCAGCTCAGACAATTCCATCCCCAATCAAGAGCAAAGACAGACTACTTGTCACATTAATGCTACATTTACAATACTTGGTATTTAATGCTAAACTTACATCACATGACAGCAGTTTGAAGTTATAGCTGGGTGGTTGCTGGGTGGGTGTTTGTGGGGAGTGGGGGGGCTTGTTGGTTGTGGTTTGGGGCGTTTCATTTGTTGGGACTGTGTGGGTCTGGTCTGGTTTGGTCTTGTTTTGTGGTCGATGTCGGACAACGGAGGAATAAGGTTAATTATGCCATTACTATTTTTCCCTGGTTGTTCCTCTGTTGTCTGTTGTTGATCGCGGAATGGGACTGGGTTGGACCTGCACGGTTTCGGCGGGTGGGGCTTCCTGGCTCGTGGGCTCTCCGTGTTCTTCGTTGATGTTTGCTCGGTGGCTTTGGTCGGGTTCACTGAGTGCAGCTATGACACGTCAGAGGAGATCTGGCCCTCCCAGCTGAGCCTGGTTTCTCCCGAGGTTTTTTTTCCCCCATTTATTCATCATTGGAGTTTGGGTTCCTCGCCACAGAAGTGCAGTGTTGGCTTGCTCACTGGGAGACTGCATTTATTTATTTATTCATTTATTTATTAGATATTATTTAATATAATGATCTTGCTTGGTCTATAAACACCATGCACTGTGCTGTGTTTTACCTTTCTGTGTTTTTCTTATTTGCTCCTGTAAAGCTGCTTTGGAACAATGCACATTGTGAAAAGCGCTATATAAATAAAATTGAATTGAATTGAATGATACGGACACATACAATCTTGGTACGTATTATAGCATTCTCAACAGAAGTGAGTAATACCCTCACATTTTTGTAATATTTTATTATCTTTTTCATGTGACAATTAGGGATGTAACGATTACTCTCAGTCACGATGCGATGCTTCGACTTTCTGATCTCACGATGCGTATTTATTAACGATTTATCATAGATTTATTTTTAAAAATGAGTTGAAAAATTAGAAATGAACAACTTCCTTGCATTATTTCTTAAATGCTTCACGTTTTTTGCATAATAAATAATGTTTTATTTCAAATAACAAAACTAAACTGCGATTTATAACAAATTAATAATAAAAAGCTTTTCTTATATAACAAACTAATACTGTCTGTGCTTTTCTTGGGTTTTTTGCATTTAAGAAATATCAGCATCCACGTTTAGGTTTGCAGTGAAAATAGCGGCCCCTGCTGTTCAAAAAATGTATTGCGATTCAGTTCAAGCCTCAACCGAATTGAATCGTCACTCATTATAACCGATTTTCAACCGGCTCACGGTGAATCGTTACATCCCTAGTGACAATACTGAAGAAATGAAACTTTGCTGCAATATAAAGTAGTGAGTGTACAGCTTGCATAACAGTGTAAATTTTCTCTCCCCTCAAAATAACTCAACAAAGCCATTAATGTCTAAACCACTGGCAACAAAAGTGAGTACACCCCTAAGTGAAAATATCCAAATTGGGCCCAATTAGCCATTTTCCCTCCCCGGTGTCATGTAATTCTTTAGTGTTACAAGGTCTCAGGTGTGAATGGGGAGCAGGTGTGTTAAATTTGGTGTTATCCTCTCACTCTCTCATACTGGTCACTTGAAGTTCAACATGGCACCTCATGGCAAAGAACTCTCTGAGGATCTGAAAAAAAGAATTGTTGCTCTACATAAAGATGGCCTAGGCTATAAGAAGATTGACAAGACCCTGAAACTGAGCTGCAGCACGGTGGCCAAGACCATACAGCGGTTTAACAGGACCGGTTCCACTCAGAACAGGCCTCGCCATGGTCGACCAAAGAAGTTGAGTGCACGTGCTCAGCGTCATATCCAGAGGTTGTCTTTGGGAAATAGACGTATGAGTGCTGCCAGCATTGCTGCAGAGGTTGAAGGGGTGGGAGGTCAGCCTGTCAGTGCTCAGACCATACGCCGCACACTGCATCAAATTGGTCTGCATGGCTGTCGTCCCAGAAGGAAGCCTCTTCTAAAGATGATGCACAAGAAAGCCCGCAAACAATTTGCTGAAGACAAGCAGACTACGGATATGGATTACTGGAACCTTGTCCTGTGGTCTGATGAGACCAAGATAAACTTATTTGGTTCAGATGGTGTCAAGCATGTGTGGTGGCAACCAGGTGAGGAGTACAAAGACAAGTGTGTCTTGCCTACAGTCAAGCATGGTGGTAGGAGTGTCATGGTCTGGGGCTGCATGAGTGCTGCCGGCATTGAGGAGCTACAGTTCATTCAGGGATCTATGAATGCCAATATATACTGTGACATACTGAGGCAGAGCATGATCCCCTCCTTTCCAACACTGGGCCGCAGGGCAGTATTCCAACGTGATAACGACCCCAAACACCTCCAAGACGACCACTGCCTTGCTAAAGAAGCTGAGGGTAAAGGTGAAGACCTAAACCCTATTGAGCATCTGTGGGGCATCCTCAAACGGGAAGGTGGAGGAGCGCAGGCCTCTAACATCCACCAGCTCCGTGATGTCGTCATGGAGGAGTGGAAGAGGACTCCAGTGGCAACCTGTGAAGCTCTGGTGAACTCCATGCCCAAGAGGGTTAAGGCAGTGCTGGAAAATAATGGTGGCCACACAAAATATTGACACTTTGGGACCAATTTGGACATTTTCACTTAGGGGTGTACTCACTTTTGTTGCCAGCGGTTTAGACATTAATGGCTGTGCGTTGAGTTATTTTGAGGGGACAGCAAATTTACACTGTTATACAAGTTGTACACTCACTACTTTACATTGTAGCAAAGTGTAATTTCTTCAGTGTTGTCTCATGAAAAGATATAATAAAATATTTACAAAAATGTGAGGGGTGTACTCACTTCTGTGAGATACTGTAGTTGTCATCGACCAGAACAACTTTTGCACTGCACCCATAGGCTCCGCCTAACAGGAAGTCGGCAATTTTGGACTTTTAAATACACCTCTTAGGGAATTTATGCAACTGGCACCAAACTTGGTGAACATGATCCCAAGACATTGCAATTTATTTAACCTTCACTATCTAATCATTCATGATGCTGCACAAAAATACAAAGAAATGGAGTTAATAAAACTGCATGATAACTGTTAAATAATTACATTAAATTGCATGTTAAGTATTTCATGTCAACAACCAACTAACCAGTGGGGAACAGGACATGCCCGTTGGCAAGACCATGTGTCCTTGCATCCCGCGATCCTGTGCATCCCGCTGAGCCGAGCCATGGCCTGAGGCTGGACCCAACGTTGACATAATCTTCTTAGGAGCAGTGATGGAGCTGGCCTGCATCAAAGCCATGCTGGACAAGACTGCTTCACATCCTAACAGCCCTGCCTTAATATATAAGACAGAAAAAGGACAAGACAATTAATTCTTACCGAAAGGGTGTACTTGATGTAGTCATCCGAATTACAAATCCTGGAATTTCCTTAGAAATCAATTACAGCTGTCAGTATGGGAAACTGATAAACGTCCTATCATAAAAACCAACCCATTTCATATGGTCACGGACAGAGCTGCCCGGCATGTGTGACATGGCTGTGGACAGCGGGTGCGAGACAGGTGATGTGTGTAGATGAGACGTCAGTCCAGACCAGGTATCACACACTATGTCTTTCCGGCCTTTATCATCTGGCACTGATGTTTTTCCCTTCAAGATCATAGAGAGAAGATGAATTAGAAGATGACTACAAGCATGGGACATTTACAAAGCAAATACATTGCTTGCATAATTATTACGCAATTTGATAATTAATTAACTTTTTTTTTCCAAGCACATTTTAACAATTCCTAACCACATCAATCTTAATAGCTACTATTAACGGTCTACATAATTATTAGGCTTGAAGTGGGAAAAAAAAACGTTATATTCAGGCGTGCATAATTATTAAGCAGGATTTCTTTTATGGGTATAATGAGTCAAAAAGTCATTTAATATAGGGCTTAACAATTAATCGAAAAGCAATCAAAACTGACATTTAGAACCACTAACCAACGTGATTTTCCCATGTCAATTATTTCCATTACTTTCCCTTTAACATCACTTTTTTTCTTATCAGACCAAAAGAGACTTAAAATACTCATTATTTCTGGGCGTACACATATATGTTTTTAGACATTATTAGAAACTGTAAGTGGCCTACTTTTACATGTGTACACTCACAATAACAACAAAACGTTGTGATTTTGTAAAATAAAGAAAATAAACATATTTCTGAAAAGCATTACAAAACTGACCTAAAACTCTGTAAATACTTATCACACAAACATGAAACGCATGTCTAAAAATAGCTTAAAATGTAAACTTTTAAATGATCCGATTCAGATTGAAATATGAAATATTCTGTTTATGTAATATGCATGAAAGACAGCTACAGTTGATTTGAGACATATTCTTCCTCGTCTGCTCCCGTTTAGTGATCACAGGACTTTTAGTCCTAAAATGTGCATATTGGGAAAATACAGATATAATGAAACATGTTTACTTCATATTTCTTTAGACAGACTGATGAGTTTTAGGCTCTGTTCAACTATAAAAACTTTGTCTGTTTCTTTCATGCAACAGCTCTTATGACTGCAGGACAGGAGTCGCCAGGGTCCTATATTACTCCAAATATTTTACGACACGGCTGCCCGCTGCTCTTAGTGCTGCAAAAATGTTATCCTGAAACTGTGGTTGGAATCCTCTAACCCAGTAATGTTTATTTTAGGGATGCTCATTTTGGTTAATTTCCCTAACCGAGAACCAACGCTCGTTATCCGAACATTAACTGTTAACTGATAAGATTTTAATATTAAATTGGAATTAAATAAAAATACATGATGCGTCTCATTTTGAAGGCTGCGTCCTCCGGAGGTCGTGTTTGTCAACCGCATACGGCTTCGCATGCGACATCCGGAGGACACAGACTTCGAAATGAGACACATGTAGCTACAGTTGATGAGGGTCTGTGACACATTAAAAATACAAAAAAAAAATTCCACAGACTTATTTTAACATGCAAACAGCAGCAAAAACGAATAGATCAACAACAACTCAACTCAACTTTATTTATATAGCACTTTTTACAATTTTCATAGTTACAAAGCAGCTGTACATGAGACATATAGGGCTGTCACAATTATGAAATTTGATTGACGATTAATTGTCTAATAAATCATTGCGATTATGGTGATTAATTGTCTGTTTTAGGGCTTTGGCGATTATGACGATTAATTGTCTGTTTTAGAGCTTTGGCGATTAAGACGATTAATTGTCTGTTTTAGAGCTTTGACATTTAATTCTCATTCATTTTTGATTCAACGATTGAAACGACCATATTGTTCTGAATACAAGACTATGTTTTTTTCTTGGAAATACATCGGAAAAAATTGGGTCATCATATATTTAAGGTTTAGGCTTTTACCTGTCAATAATACAACTGCCAAATACTTGTAAATTAAGTAAATTGATCAGGAAGAATTGAAGCCACCATTAAAATACTATCAGTCATAGAAAAGCTCTCACTTGCAAGACTACAGTAAAATTTTACTTGTGTGTTAATGAAATTTTGGTAGACTGGTTTTCACACTGAGATTTGCTTAAATAATATTAAATTGTACTGAAGGTAATTTGTATATGTTTTGTTTTTTTTTAAGTGATTGTGTTGTGGTGGTACATTTTACAAGTATTACCATGCTTTAGTAACAATATATACACTAAAATATGAATAGCAGATCACTACAGCTCCCCTAGTGTCTTCTATAGAGATGTGCGATAATTGCGATGATCTGAAATCATCGCGATGAGGTCAAACAATCGCGATGAGACGATTATTTAATAATCGTGACAGCCCTAGAGACTATATTGACTATAAGCAAAACATTAAAGTTATAAAAAAAAAAAAAAGGTGAAAACACAGAAGACAGACACACCCACAACAAAACACTCACACCACAATATGCACACGTACTAACACACATAGACAAGCACACGACATCAGCACGCAACGTACACACACGCACGCACAACACACACGACACACTGACACACACACGCGCGACACACACACGTCACACACACACGCGCACACGACGCGCACACACAGACACGCACGCACACACACAGACACGCACGCACGCACACACACACACACACCACGACACACACACACACGCCACACACACGCACACACACACACACAGGCTTTGGTTGACTATCCCCGTGGGGACAGTCCATAGGCGTAATGTTTTTATACTGTACAAACTGTATATTCTATCCCCTATCCCTAACCCTACCCTAAACCCTAAAGATCATAGAACACTTTTTGCATTTTTAGATTTGTAAAAAATATTGTTCTGTACAATTTATTAGCTTTTTGCCATGAGGACCTCAATTTTGGTCCCCACAGTGACACGAGTCCCCATGTGTTGGTGTGTATTCAGGTTTAGGTCCCCACCGGGATATACAAACATGAACGCACACAACACGCACACGCACACACACACACACACACACAAGCACGCACACACACACACACACACACACACAGGCTTTGGTTGACTATCCCCGTGGGGACAGTCCATAGGCGTAATGTTTTTATACTGTACAAACTGTATATTCTATCCCCTATCCCTAACCCTATCCCTAAACCTAAAGATCATAGAACACTCTTTGCATTTTTAGATTTGTAAAAAATATTGTTCTGTACAATTTATTAGCTTTTTTGCCCCTGGGGACCTCGATTTTGGTCCCCACGGTGACACGAGTCCCCATGTGTTGGTGTGCATTCAGGTTTAGGTCCCCACCGGGATATACAAACATACACACACACAAACACACGCACGCACGCACGCACGCACGCACACACACACACACACACACACAGAGAAGCACGAGCGCGCACACAGACAAGCACGCGCGCGCACACAAAGACAAGCACGCGAGCGCACACACAGACAAGCACGCGAGCGCACACACAGACAAGCACGCCAGCGCACACACAGACAAGCACGCGAGCGCACACACAGACAAGCACACGCGCGCACACACAGACAAGCACGGGCGCGCACACACACACAGACAAGCACGCGCGCACACACACAGACAAGCACGCGCGCGCACACGCAGACAAGCACGCGCGCACACACACAGACAAGCACGCACACACACAGACAAGCACGCGCACACACACAGACAAGCACGCGCACACACACAGACAAGCACACACACAGACACGCACGCGATGCAAAAGCGGATGCCTCTGCACAAGCTCGACAGTGCTTGCACAACAAGGCTAAATAAAAATAAATAAATTTACTAATAAGGTAAATTATAGATTTAAGATTATCATTAATAATCTAATAGCATTTGAAATTTTGTAGTGAAGACGTGTCAAGTCGCCATGTCCTTCTTTATCCAGCTCTATCACCTCAGCTCTTGTCAGCACAACAACAACACCTGCATTCACATATTATCATATTTTCACAAACCTGCAGCATTTTGGACAATGGAGAAAAAACCCAAAACAATATAAATACAAAGCATAGTATAAACAGGCAAGAAAATACCTTAAATAATTAACTAATTATGACAAAACAAAAACACACAAGAACCTGCAAAGTTTATTTCCATCAGAAAGTTTTTTCATCAAAAATAGCAGGCCTAACTCAATCCAAAGCTTGGCTAGTTTTTATTTAATAAAGTAACATGTTTACGTGTTGTGGGGACAGTCTGGAGCCTGTTGACCATTAAAACCCGAAAACCAGACCAGAAAACACCCTTTCAGATGGCACGGATGTCCCAGGAATGCAGAATAAACGCCTCTCGAAGCGCGTTTCATTTGCTTTCCACCAGCCAGGATTAATATCCAAAGAGGGCACTTGGCCACATAAATGTGTCTTGGCTAAACAGATAAATCCAATCTGCTATACCCGTGCAAAATACAAACATTTTTTCTTACTTATTGATATTTAACATTAGTATTTTTACATCACGTCTAAAAGAAGGTAGGGAAACCACAGGTCGCGCCGTTTTCTCCTCCTTTCCAAAGCGCACGGGAGGCTGCTGATGCTAAGCATCCATGAGAAAAGTTTATGTAAAGGATAAATTGATTGCTAGCACCGAAATTTCCTTGCAGTAGCTCTGAGTTTGGCGGAGCTCCTTGTAATGTGAAGTGTTTATCGTTGTGCTTGTTGGTACAGTATTTGGTGTTAACTGATGGCACGCAGCTATTTATTTTAGCTTTTGCAATTAAAACTTGTTTTCTGGCTGAATCAAATCCATATATCTAGAGCCTTATGATTTGTTTGATGTGATAAAAAGTGGAAGGAATCGCGAAAGCGGAATCCTCCTAATTCAATATGTCATCTGCCTGTTCTGCGCATGTATGAGTTGCACAGTTTAACATACAACACGGGGGACCCTCGTAGATTTGTCTGCATATCACTGAATGAGTACATGAACACATGAGCTTCTACTCCAGAGCTGCTCTAAAAGTTTATTTTACGAACTTTTCACTATTTGAGAAGCTACCTTCAAACACACAATGAAGTGTCTTTGCGACAACCCGCCAAAATAAAGGTCTGGTTAATTTGAACCAGATGATAAAATAATTTACTTGTAGTAAACTGATAACCTGTAGTAAACACTATAGTATACTTTAATATTTATTAAGGTAAGGTTCCCAAACACTATAGTATGTAGAAATGTTACTGCAGGTTACTGTAGGTCAGTGTTTCCCAACCTTTTTTCTGCCGTTTTAATTTGCAAAAAATTTCACGGCACACCAGCATCACATTAACCACTAAAATATAACAAAATTGCACAAAACTGCATTGCTTTAAATTGCTTGTTAAGACAGCATATTATAATAAACGTAGTACTCACATATGATGTCAATGTGAAACTTGAGCTTGTTTTGATGAACACAAAGATGATATCCTCGCTGGAATTGATGACAACGACAACGGAGCTCTTGGTCAACTGCTATCAATCTTTCTCTATTTTTGTTCTTTATATAAGTCAAACTGGAAAAGCTGAGCTCACATAAGTAGGTTGTGGAAAAAGATAACAACACTGAGATTGCACTGTCTGCAATGACTGGGTACTCTTTGGCAGCAGTCAACCAGAAACTGTCCAAAGGTAGGTCACTGAATGTAATTTTCAAACCACGGTCCTGTCTCATTTCAGTGAGCTGCTCTTGTTGCTGCAGCGACAGTCCATTTGCGTTATCCATTGCAGATGAGCTAAATGGGTCTCGAACCCAGTCAAAGGCTTCAGGTGATGTTAAGGGGAAATAAAAAGAGAATTTTTCTTCGAGAGTTGATAGATGCTTACAAATTACCTCACACAATGCCGCAAAGTTGTCTGAATGTCCAGTTTGGGCAAGGGGAAACATCTCAAGAGAGCCTTTTTCCACATGTTGTCGCCAGAGGGCAAGCTTTGATCTGAATCCATGCAGTTTGTCTGTGCTAGTTAGTACATTTTCATTTCTCCCTTGCATTCGCGTGTTCAGTTCATTGAGGTGTGCAAAAATGTCCGCCATGTATGCCAACCGTGCACACCATTCCTCATCTGCCAACAGCAATGCGTACTCCGATTTTTCCGCTGTTAAGAAGGTTTTCAGTTCTTCCCTCAGTTCGTACACACGCGACAAAAGTTTACCACGGGACAGCCATCGGACCTCCGTATGAAGCAATAAAGTCTTATGGTCTGCCCCCATCTCCTCACATAAGATAGCAAATAGTCGGCTTTTCAAAGGCCTTGTTTTTATAAAGTTGACAATACGCACTGTACCATCCAACACATTCGACAGCTCCTTTGGTAACGTCTTGGCAACAAGTGCCTCGCGATGCAAAAAACAGTGCGTGACCGTGACGTTCGGATTTTTTTCTTTGACTCTACTGACGAATCCCTTGGTATTCCCAGTCATGGATGCTGCTCCGTCGGTACACACACTCACGCAGTTTTCCCATTTTAGTCCTCCTTGTTCAATGTAATCGGATGTCACCCGAAATATTTCCTCTCCTGTTGTTTTTGATGGCAACTCTTTGCAAAAATAAAAATTCTCTCTGATGATTTCACCATCCACAAAGCGCACGTTTGCTAATAGCTGAGCATTCCCACTTATGTCTGTTGATTCATCAATTTGGAGTGCAAATTTGACGCTAGTTTTTATTTTTTCCAGTACAACACTCTCAATGTCAGCGGACATATCGTCAATGCGTCTGGCGATTGAATTGTTTGAAACGGGCACTTTTGCAATTTCTTTGGCAGCATTTGGACCCAACATTGTTTTCACAATTGCTTTGCATGCAGGCATAATTAATGACTCCGCCACCGTATGTGGCTTTTTCGATTTTGCCACTAAACCAGCAACCAGGTAGCTAGCTTCGAGAGCTTTTTCAGACACTGTGGTACTCTTTCTCATCAAAGAAGCCTGTTTCTCCGTTTGATCTCTCAAACGCACAAAATAGTTTGTCTTTTTTAATAAGTGATGGATGTTTTGTTTGTAAATGACGTTTAAGCTTGCTAGGAACCATTGCATGGTTAGATAGTTTTTCTCCACAGACTAAGCATAAGGGTAGTGCTGCCGAGCGATCCCCGGTGAAAGTGAATCCATATGACAGATAACTGTCGCTGTATTGTCTTGAGCTCACCGTTTTTGCTTTCTTTCCTGTGTCTCCACTGCTAGAGGGCCCAGGTTCCGATTCAGGGTCGTTAGATTTTCTTTTCAAGAATTTATCCATGTTTTCCCGTTGGTTTTAGTAGCGTGGTCGTAATTATGTGTGGAATTCGCACATGGGAAAATCGCGGGCTACGAGGTCACGTATACGTACAGTCTCCTGGATGAGATCACGTATACGTGGTCAACAGAGATGGCAAAAGTACACACATCCTTTACTTAAGTAGAAGTACAGATACTCATGTTTAAAAGTACTCAAGTAAAAGTTGAAGTACTGACTATACTTGTTTACTCAAGTAAAAGTATAAAGTATGGGCTCTAAAATGTACTTAAGTAAAAAGTAGCCAATACTACTACCTGTTTTAGAGTCACGCTCGTACCTCACAACTGAACTACCATTATGTAGAACACAAGCATAAAAAAGACTGATGGAATAAATCTATTTGCCACTACCTAGTTAGTGGAAAAAAACACAAATTTATAATACAATTATGATGTAAGATAAGAGTGTAAAGGACAAGCGTATTGATAATAATTGTGACAGAATTCCCTTTGTCTCAAGTTCTCAACCATAATTTTATCTATTCTTTGTGTTGCCTTCCGCCTTGGTCCGTGGCAGCTTCTTAGACTACTAGCCTATGTCTGCGATGCGTAATAGCTATGAAATGACTGTTTGGTACTGTGATTGTCAAAACATTTTATAACAGAATTTCACTGCTTTCATTTTTAGATTAACTGTCCCTTTAAATTTTAAGCACAGACCATTCATGGACATATCATTATACAAAGGTTGTAGACACTTGAGAGATCTTGTCAAAAAGAGAAAACTGAGAAATAAAGAGATAATTAATTAGGCAAGTCAATTTACTTGGTAACCATTACTGTTTTTCTCGATTGGTTAAACACATTTCTTTAAATTATGCCTCGCTTTAAAATATTAAATGTTTAGCCTCTTACATTGTACGTTACACTCGTTTAATATTAAAACTGATGTCAGTGTTGCTAGATTAGGTGGATGATTTCCAGCCCAAAGGCTCACTAAATCCTACTCACTCCAACAAAAACCAGCCCAAAATTTTAACTTCCAAAATAATGTGATAGTATTTTATTGCAATGTCAATCAACGTTGATAAGGATCGTTTTTTATTTCCTTATAATTTTAATCATGACAAGATGAAAAATATAATAAAAATCAGGAAAATAGATCAAACAGATCAAACAAGGCAAATGCATTAAGAAAATTAGAAAATAAGACTAATAGGATATGTCCAGAAACCACTTCAAATGGCAATCAGGAAATTAGCGCATTTTTGTGCAAAAGTGCCCACTATTAGTTCATCGAAAGCAACGCAATGAGCAGGTATTTTTCACTCGTTCATGAATTTAACGCACACACCACGATAGCAAAAAATATGCAATTAATACATACTAATGAACAACAATAATGCGCTTACCTTAACGAGCTGCTTTAACTTCTGACAGAACTACAGTACATCTTTCGTGAGGTATATGTTTGTAGAACATGCGAATAGCTAAATAGCTAAATTACATATTTAAAATCTGGTCCTTTCGCGCTAAAAAACCCTACCATTCACGAGTCACAACATGATGCAGAATATCACGCTCGAGATCTGAGAACAGTTACTCCGTCTTCTTTGATTTGATTGGTCACCGCTTTGCTCTGTAAACAGTAACTCCCGCCTTCTTACATTTGATTGGCTAGTGGCCACCTCACACAGCGCTTCGGCTTTTAGGCAGACCTATCATTAGGTTGAAAAAGTCACGCAATGACAAGAAATAATATTGATTGTGCATCAAATACAGATTAAAACTAAAGTAACGAGCCTGGTTTGAAAATGTAAGAAGTAGAAAGTACAGGTATTTTCGTAAAAATGTATGAAGTGAAAGTAAAAAGTCGTCAGAAAAATAAATAGTGGAGTAAAGTACTGATACCAGAAAAATCTACTTAAGTACAGTAACGAAGTATTTGTACTTCGTTACTTCCCATCTCTGGTGGTCAAATACGCAATGAGGTCACAGTTGGTTAACTTTTAATTGTAAAACATTGCTGTACATCTATATTTTATTTATTATTATTAAAAATTGGCCATTTTCCACGGCACACCGGCGGTTGGGAAACACTGCTGTAGGTTACTGTCAGGTGTTTTACGTTCAATTTTTTGAAAAGGTTTCCTAGATTAACTTGCTGTACATCATTGTAATATTTTTAGCTGTGAAGTTGGCTCGTTGAATCGGCGTTATTCTGTACACAGCGAGTTCGCCAGTATGAACACACATTGCGATCAGAACGACTCGCAAACAAATTACTCATTTGAACCAATTCGTTTAAACAGAATGTATGAGATCAGTGAATTGTTCAAAGCTCAGTGAACTACAAGGGAACGTAGGGTGTGAATGTTCGGTTCGGTTTAGTTAGACTGGTTAATTATGGGCTTAAAAGTTAGTTGAAAAGGCATGGCTCGACATTAATGCTTGTCCAGGACAAGTGAATGTTTTCTATGGGCAAGTGAGAGAGAATTTTACAAGTAACTTGAAAAAAATAAATAACAATGTGACATGTATATGTAGAATAATAAGAATGTGTGCATTAGACAGAGCTACGTGTTTGTGTGAAGTGCATTTGTCGTGGTTGTGTTTGTGACAATAATCCGCACCGCATTGAGTCCATGTAACTAGATGCGGACACGGAATCCTGTTATTTAAATGTCATCTTGCTGTTCTGCGTGACTGAGTGAATTATGTGCACAGTTTAACATACAACACGAGTGATGGTCGAGGTTTATATGCGTCTGCACTGTATGAGGGAACAACACATCAACTTCATCTCCAGAGTTGCTCTGAGGGTTTATTTTATGAGCGTTTTACTGTTTGAGAGCAAACAGTATCGTCAAAAACTCAAGAGTCTTCCCGAAGACCAGTCAAAATAAAAGCCCAGTTAAATTGAACACTCAAAAAAGACTGCACTATGTGAAAGCAAATGTGACGCGCTTCCCGAGGCGTTATCTCTATATTCCCGGGACATCCGTGCCATCTGAAAGGGTGTTTTCTGCCACAGGTCTAATTGTCAACAAGCTCCAGACTGTCATCACAACACGTAAACATGTTACTTTATTAAATAAAAACTCCAAGCTTTGGATTGAGGTAGGCCTGCTATTTTTATTTGATGAAAAAACTTTCTGACGGAAATAAACTTTGCCGGTTCTTCTGTTTTCGTTTTGTCATAATTTGTTATTTAATTCAGTTTTTTTCTTGCCTGTTTATTTTATGCTTTGGATTTATATTATTTTAGATTTTCTCCATTGTCCAAAACACCGCAGGTTCGTGAAAATGTGATATGTGAATGCAGGTGCTGTTGTTGATGTATTCGTTATGCTGCTGTTTGCATGTTAAAATAAATTGTGAAAAAAATGTTTGTATATTTAACGTGTCACAGACCCTCTTCAACTGTAGCTGTGTCTCCTTTCGAAGTCTGCGTCCTCCGGATGTCGCATGCGAAAGTGTATGCGGCGGATAAACGCGACCTCCGGAGGATGCAGCCTTCGAAATGAGACGCAGAATGTATTTTTTTATTCCACTTTATTATTAGAATCTTATCGGTTAATGGTTAATGTTCGGATAACGAGTGTCGGTTCTCGGTTAGGGAAATTAACCGAAATGAGCATCCCTAGTAAATAACCTGTGACCACATGTTCGACAGTACTGCATCAGTTGTCTACATCTAGACATGTGCCCGGTTAACCGCGGTTACCACCAAATCCTGCTGAAACCGAGCTGGCTGCGATAATGCAAGGTATCGTTTATTTTATTGATGCGTAGCTTGTCCGTGAAGCACGGCTCTGGGATCAGTAGAAATGCTGCTCGATCTAAAAGCAGTGCTAGTTTGAGTCGCTTATAACGTGCATTTGAAAAAGCAACAGTCAAACATGATCATTATAAATATATTTTATTATCATAAAAATACCTGAGGAGGCATGAGGATCGGTGATAAAAACATGTCCTTAGGCATTTCCTACTACTGCGTGTGTTATAGTCTTCTTCTGCAGTGCGTATTTGGAGTTTCTGCACGAGAGCGCCCTCTGGCTTTCGGATGCAGCAGCATTTTACCGAACTTCACTCACAAGTTGTGCATAAATCACGTGATATATATTTTCGGTTAACCGGGCATATGTCTATCTACATCTCTACACTATCGACTGCTAACTGTCTGCAGTTATTCTAATGAACCCAACACAATCGCAGGCAATATATATGTTAAAGTAAAGAATATCAGATATAGACCACATCAGTCTTACTGTTCTGTGTAGGCTATGCACTGGAAATGCTGTGCCAGTGTTCACCAATCTAAAACTGAGCAAACTCAACCAGAACTGATTTTCTTACTATACAGTACGTACTTTGTGGGTGCCTTAAAATTAGCACAATTTCCTGTTATCTTCCGGTTTATTAATGCCAAGCTGTTGTAAAGCAAACTATTGCACTACACATAAAGGTGACTTGGCCACAGATTAGGCATGATGGATTGCTTTGGTATTTTTAAGGCATCTGAAAAAGACTGGTTGAGAGATGTCAAGAATTAGTGTGTCAGATGAACAACATCAACCCACTCAAACAAGGATGCATATGTAAATCAGAGACTTAAGGTCATTTTCTTCTCGATCCTACTCAGTATTTACAGGGCCAACTTATGACACCACCAATTCTGGTCTTACATCATGCATGTCTTAAATATCTAAGGAATCCACTTTCACTTGCATGGAGCAGAAGCTACACATTTTACAAAATGCCCACAGGGCATGTACGTTAACGTTAGTCACATTAGTCCATGCAATAGATTCAACGATGGACACATGAAAGAATAACAAACATGTAATAATCTTCTCAGCACGCGCTGCAGTTCACCCCCACACAAACCTCATCTTACACAAGTAATACACACGTTAACCTACGCAGATAATAACTTAAATACATTGCTTAAAAACACACAATAGCTGGTGTTGGAGTAGTCGCGGTTGCTTTTTTCGGAACGCTTGTGACTGTAAGCGCGTTCATGTGTAATAGTGTCTCGTGCACAGACGCTTTTCTTTGATCAAATCTCACTCATGGGCCTCTAAAAGGAGCCTCGAATCGCAGTAGTCGGGGAATAAAAAACAAAAGGAGATTTCCATTAAAGCGATGCGTGAATCGCACAAAGATCTTACCTTAACAGTGCACAATTCCGCTTTTATTCCACCTCAGCTCAGTTTACAAACACAGGAAAAGCCACCGGAACAGTTCCACGAGAACGTGCACACTGGCTGCAACGTCACTGGCTGCCTGGTCATGAATAAGCAAAAGCTCTGTAAGCAACAACACAGCTGCTGCACGAAAAAATAATAAATAAAAAAAATCGCTGTATGAAAAGAATTAGACCGTTGGTTCGACGTTTGACAAATATCTGTAGACTATAGAAAGAACTTTAATAAAGGATCACACCAATGACATCAACAGGTTCTATACTGGACAGTGGACAACATTTATTTGGGCAGACACAGCCAAGAAATCATCAACCCACAAAACAACTCAATGACAATAATTTGATTTATACAGTTACGCAATAAAACCACAGGGGGAGCCACAGATCAATCTCATAGAATATAACTTTATAGAATAGAATAGAACTTTATTGTCATTGTTAGGGGAACAATGAAATACAGTTTAGCAGCGCTTCACGATTGTAAAGTTATAGAAATAAAAAGTATAGAGTTGAATATCAGAACAGCCAAGACCTACATACATAAACAAAGGTATACACACAATAATATAAAAATATAAATCCTTGGTAGTGCAGTGACAGTAAGCAATAGTGCAGCAGAGTAATATAGTAGTGTGAAAGTGAAAGTAGGGGGCGTTATTGCACCTTTATAGGAGTTTTTATTGCACATTTTAGTTTGTTTGGGAGTGTGTAAGTGGTTATGTATTTAAGCATCTAACTGCTTTGGGATAGAAACAGTTTTTCAGTCTGTTGGTTTTGGTTTTTATCAGTCTTAAGTGATTATGTATTTAAGCATCTAACTGCTTGGGGATAGAAACTGTTTTTCAGTCTGTTGGTTTTGGTTTTTATCAGTCTGTACCTTCTCCCAGAAGGTAATGGGGAGAACGGATGATGTCCAGGGTGAGGGTCTTTTGAAATACAGCCGGCCTTCTTTTGAAGTCGGCCAGTGTAGATGTCATGGAGTATGGGCAGTGACATACCAGTCACACGCTCAGCTGTCCTCACTACCCTCTGCAGGTCCTTCCTGTTCTTTTCTGTACAGCTGGAGTACCATACCGTGCAGCAGTAAGTTAGCAGTCTCTCTATGGAGGAACACTAGAAGTTGGTCAGCAGGTTTTGAGGTAGGCGAGCATGTTTCAACTTCCCGAGGAAGTAAAGTCTTTGTTGGGCTTTCCCCACCTGCTGGGAAATGTGTGTGGACCAGGTGAGGTCGGCCGAGATGTGCAGGCCGAGGAATTTAAAGCTCTCTACCCTCTCTACCTCCTCTCCATGTATGCAGAGACATTTGACACATAGGGTAAATCTTTAATACAGAGAAGGGTTCACAATATTGTACTGTAGAGGGGTGTTTCATAAAAGTTGCTTAGAAAAGCGGGAATTGAAGTCCAAAATCTGACTTGAATGAACTGAACTAATCAGTCAGGCTTTAATGCAGTGGTGTAGTCTAGTTTTTTGTAGTGAGTACCACCACCACACTGAATGCATATGCCTCTACATGTAATCCAGAGGATTCTGAAAGATTTATTGCAAGCAAGATTTCAATAGCCAATGGGGAGACATGCTGGTTTTGTTAATCACTTTCTAATGTGATCCATGTAAAAACCCAACAATAGAGTTATTTATTTGTGATATACTATTTCTACGCAAACCCACCCTGCTAAAAATAGTATTACATAAATTCTAGTGGTTTCCATTAAAATACCATTACCAACCATCTTTTTTTCTATTACAATTTTTTTAATGTGTTCTATTGATTCCCATCTGCATCTATTGTGTTTTGGGCAGGGTTCTATTATTTTTTCAGCAGGGGAACAAACAAAATGTCAAGAATATCCTGTGAAAGTATATTTTTGAGATTTTGATTTAGTTTGATTTTGAATGACTAAGGCCATGTCAAAGACTTACAGTAAATCATATTGAAATAAATGGTTAAAATCAAACTCTGATGCTCATCACTAATAACTCGATTTTTAGCCTAGTTTTCACACAGTTGGGTCACACTTATGAATGCAAGTTGTTGACATTCTCATTAACATTATTGACGTTAACTATAATAATTAACAATGAACATTTGTGCAGTTTTATCAAGCACCCGTTGCACTTAGATTGATGGCAGTGTCTCTAGCCTGACTTTCACAAGGCTGGCCAGGAGTTCTCATCTCTTATCATCTAAAACAATTCTAAACAAACAGTTAGATACAATTTAATATGCCAACAATCGCCTTACAGTTGTGTTAATGATAACAAATATGCTAATTTTATTAAAGAGTACCCAGTGGTTTTAAAAGTGGGGGTGAGTTATCAGCAGAAAGTATA
Source organism: Triplophysa rosa (assembly GCF_024868665.1). Classification (NCBI taxonomy): domain Eukaryota; kingdom Metazoa; phylum Chordata; class Actinopteri; order Cypriniformes; family Nemacheilidae; genus Triplophysa; species Triplophysa rosa. The sequence goes on along the minus strand of NC_079909.1, from coordinate 1,834,215 downwards.
ATACACCGCTGAACAGAGTACGCGATTGCAACCCCGGGACGCTATCGTGACGGAGGGGGACCACGCGTACAGTGTAGCATGAGCGTCGTCGGGCTCATTTTCTGTAACACCTGTTGCAGCGTTACCCGAAGCGGCAGTAGCTTCAGGGGCAGGCTTACTATTACGTCCCTGGATGTATTTTTGTTATTTATTAATAATTTATTTTACTAGGGAGGGAGATATTGGTGAAATGTTGTATGTGTTGCATGCTGGGAAATGTTGTTTCTTTTGTGTCCCGCTCTATCCTTTCTCAAGAGTCTGATTGGCTGACCCTCATTACTGATTGTGTGGAGGACACTGCATTTAAACAGAATGTTGTTCTTGGAGATTGGTTCCGCTGAGTGTCACACTGTGGGCTGTCCCAGACCAAGAGTGAAATTATTGGAGTTGTGGTTATTGAACTATACTCTTGTGTAAGCTAACTTGCTAAATCTTGAGTCAGCTACTTTTTGTTGTTTTTCAGTGTGGGCTAAAGAGCCAGGTTAGTTGAGTTGTGGATATTGAACTATATGTGTAGATCACATTACACTGTAAGCAAACCTGCTAAACCTTTTTGTCATGTGTTTTGTTGATCTAACTTTAATGTTGATGTAACTTTTTGTTGATGACTTTTATGAAGCAGTAGGGAGTTGGGTGCCATTTTATTTATTACTTTGCTAATAATTGTAACTTTTTGTTTTCTCCTGTTTATGGCCTAGCGAGGGAGTAAGGGAAGACTTATGTTGCTTTTTTGTCATTTCATTTGTCAGGTTATTTAAATTCCCTTGGGGCATAGTAACTTCAGTTTGTTTGTTTGGCCTAACCCTCTCCTGAAGCATAATGCTTCTCAGTCATGCTTGTTCAAGTTTCTTTACCTGTTACGTTATCATTAATTCTGTCTGTTCAAAAATAAATGTATGAACACAAAAAATCTTGTTGTCATTAGTGCTGGGACAGAGGACAGAGTAACCTCCTTGTTTTCTTTTTACTTTTGCACCCATTCTTTTTCTTTCCACTGTAAAATGTTACACCCCTTTACTTTCTTCCCCTGGTGGAAGAACCCAGATGCAGGCAGGTGTGAAGGGGTTAACAAAACAAGACTTTAATATAATACAAAGAAACAAAAACACCCACGAGTGAGTATAACTCAACTCAACTTTATTTATATAGCGCTTTTACAATTTTCATTGTTACAAAGCAGCTGTACATGAGACATATTGACTATAAGCTACTGACCCAGTTCTACTCAGTGGTCATCGAATCTGTTCTGTGCACTTCAATTACTGTTTGGTATGGCTCGGCCACCAAATCAGACCTACGAAGACTACAACAGACAGTTCGTAGTGCTGAGAAAATTATTGGTGCTCCTCTGCCCACACTTCAGGACCTGTACGATTCCAGAGTGAAAAACAGGGCAAGAAAAATCATCATTGACTCCACACACCCAGCACACAAACTCTTTGATCTGCTGCCCTCTGGCCGGCGCTTTAGAGCACCAAACACCAGGACTTCCAGACACAGAAGCAGCTTCTTCCCCCAGGCAATCTCCCTCCTAAACAGATAACTGCTCCTTAAGAGCAATATTCCACTTCCACTACTCCTATAGTGTGCACTATAGTGCCTTATTATATCTACATCTTATGTATACATGTATATAACACTACCTCTACTTACTAAATTATCCATTTGCACAAGTGTACATACAATCTGTTAATATGTTTATTCTACTATATACTACCCTGTACAATGTCTCTTATATGTTATTATCCCCCATTTTCTGTAAAATAGTCTTTATTTTATATATGCACAATTTAGAATTTTTAGACTGTAAATCGTATTATATTGTATTGTCATTGTGTTGAATGTCTGTACTAGAAGCTTCCAACACCAAAGAAAATTCCTTGTGTGTGCAAGCACACTTGGCAATAAAGCTCTTCTATTCTGATTCTGATTCTGATTCTAATTTTCTTATTCTGATAGAAAGTCTTGTTACGTGTCGTCTTGTTTATGTTCCCTTTCTGTCGGTCTCTCGACGTTGTGTCGAACCGACAGAATGGGGTTTGTCTTGAGAACCTATCATCTTCTGAGTATTTAGAAAAGGCCAATGAAAATTGGCGAATGAAATTTGCATGCCGGGCTCCTCCCCGGATGTCCGGGTATAAGAGGGAAGCCGGCGTGCTCATTCATTCACCTTTTGTTCTTCAGAGCCTACGCATCTGATGAGCAGCTCCAGATCTTCGCTGATCTTTCAGATCTTCGCTGGTCTTCCAGTTCTTCGCTGGTATCCTGCTGGAATCTACGACGTGGTGCAGCGGACGGTCCCTTCCTGCAGCGACTTTCCCCTGGGCATCTCGGCAGTTCCAGAAGTGTCCGAGCAATATTTCCTAAAAGAGCAAATTTCTCCAGCGTGGCATGTCCCGCTGTTCTCTTGGGTGCGACGCGCTCATTGAGGAAGGGGATGGACACAATGTCTGTGTCACATGTTTGGGTCTCCAGCACGCTGAGGCAGCCTTCGTGGATACATCTTGCCCGCACTGCGGGAAGATGCCTATCCAGACGTTGCGGTCATGGGTGGCTATATTCTTTATGGGTAAAGCCACCACCTCGTCTGTTACCCGATCCGTGACGGCAGTGACTACGGCCCTGCCGCTCGTTTCGGTTAACACCGGGGGTGATATGGGGATCACCGTGAACGTTAGACCGCCAGCCACAGGCTCACGGACTGTTCACGCCCCTTTTCGCTTGTCTGACCATTCCTTAAGAGACGTTCCTACCCTGTCTTGTTCCTCCGCCACGTACTCGGGAGTGCGTGACGAAGATGAGATGTCGATCACAGCATCGGAGGGCGACCTCTTGGCATCCGACCCCGACGATTCCTCGGAGCTCCCTCCCCCTGGGGGACGAGCCCAGGAAGAAGTGGACGTTGAGATGTCAACCATGCTCTTCCGGGCCGCCGCGAGCATTGGGCTGCAGTGCACAGCACCGCCTTTACCCCAGCGCTCGCGGTTGGATACGTGGTACCTGGGGTCTTAGCGCGGCTCCATGCCGCGCCCAGCGCCGGTCCCGTATTTCCCGGAGGTACATGAGGAGCTGAGTAAGACTTGGAATGCGCCCCTCACGGCTCGTTCCAGTCAGAAAGGCTCAGTCGCCCTTACTTCCCTCGATGGTGGGGCGGCCAGGGGCTATGTCGAGATCCCCCAGGTGGAGCGTGCTGTCGCGGTGCACCTATGCCCGCAGACAGCGGCCACCTGGAGGACTCGGCCTAGACTCCCGTCCAAGGCGTGTACGTTTTCGGCATCACTGGTGTCGAAGGCTTACATGGCTGCGGGTCAGGCCGCCTCCTCCCTCCACGCCATGGCCATCCTGCAGGTCCACCAGGCCAAGGCGTTGAAGGAGCTCCACGAGGGCAAGACCGACCCAACGGTTATGCAGGAACTCTGTACCACCACTGATCTCGCTCTACGGGCGACTAAGGTGACGGCACAGGCCTTGGGTCGGGCGATGTCCACCATGGTGGTCCAAGAGAGGCACCTCTGGCTCAACCTTGCGCAGATGCGGGACGCTGAGAAGGTTCGCTTTCTCGACGCCCCCATCTCGCAGGGAGGGCTGTTTGGTGACACCGTTGAGGATTTCTCTCAGCAGTTCTCAACGGTGAAGAAGCAGACGGAGGCTATCATGCACATCTTGCCCCGCCGTGACTCGGCCGTCTTCAGGCCTCCGAGATCCCGAGCGGCGTCTGCTTCCCGGCAGCCTCGGACCTCTTCGACTCCGGATCCGGCTCCAGTGCCCCCTTCTCAGGCTGCCTCCCGGAGAAGGACGTCGAAGAGGAAACCGCCTCCCCGTCAGCAGCCATCGCGGAAGCAGAAGCGGCCCTGACGGAGAGACCCCAGGGAGATTGAGACTACCATCGGGCCCGATTCCAGCCACCACATCGCTGGATCGGATAGGGACGGTTCCTGCCCCTTCCTACCATCAGCTGGTCCCCCCTGGGGGGCCTGCGCCCACTTCCTCATGAAAAGAGTTTCCTCTCTCTCTGGGTTTTCACAGCCGTTCCCACCCTCTGGTCGACGGTGGACTGCAACTCGACGTTGCGTCATGGCGAAGCGCAATGTCGAGTATAAGCACCGGCCTTCAGCACTCTCAGACAGACAGTGCGTCGAGCCGGACAATCGCCAGGCAGGAACAACAGCAGAGCCGTTCTCCTCCCCGGGGGTCCTCCCCCGGCAAGGAATCCGTACTGCTAGCCATCGAACCACCCTCCGGGGGGGCGATGAAGCAGATCAAACCTCTAGTCCCCCTGTCACAGTTTCTGGGAGCCTGGTCTCAGCTTCCCAGACTGTCAGGTTGGCTGAGGAAGACGATCCGTCTTGGCTACGCGATTCAGTTCGCGAAACGTCCGCCCAAGTTCCGGGGCGTCCTTTTTACCTCAGTCAGAGGCAGAGATGCCCCCGTGCTTCGGGCGGAGGTCGCCTCCCTTCTGGTGAAGGGAGCGATCGAGCCCGTCCCACCGGCCGAGATGTTCAGCGGGTTCTACAGCCCGTACTTCATTGTCCCCAAGAAAGGCGGAGGGTTGCGCCCTATCTTGGATCTGCGTGTTCTGAACAGACACCTACACAAGCTGCCTTTCAGGATGGTCACGCAGAAGCGCATCCTGGCATCCGTCAGGCATCAGGACTGGTTCATGGCAATCGACCTGAAGGATGCGTACTTTCATGTCTCGATCCTCCCTCGACACCGGCCGTTCCTGCGGTTCGCGTTCGAGGGACGGGCATATCAGTACAGGGTCCTCCCCTTCGGTCTGTCCCTGTCTCCACGTGTCTTTACGAAGGTCGTGGAGGCCGCCCTTCTTCCCCTCAGGGAAGAAGGTGTGCGGGTACTCAACTATCTCGACGACTGGTATTTTTGTGTATGAGTACATACAGTAGTGAAACACATAGGAATATTTACATATAATTTGACGGTTTATTATAATAAATATCAAAAATCTAAAAGGTGTGCTTCATAGAGTACACACACATGAACACAGTACAGTAAGTTTTGTGGCTGTAAGTCATTCCCTTTAAATGCTATTGAGCTTTAAAAATGGTATTTTTGTGTATGAGTCCATACAGTAGTGAAACACATAGGAATATTTACATATAATTTGACGGTTTATTATGATAAATATCAAAAATCTAAAAGGTGTGCTTCATAGAGTACACACACATGAACACAGTACAGTAAGTTTTGTGGCTGTAAATCATTCCCTTTAAATGCTATTGAGCTTTTAAAAAAATATTTTAATGTGTATGTAACTTTAGATACGGTCCCTACATTCACGAATATCGAACGTCCAACGTCAAACCAACTTTATCCCAGTGACTGACTTATATTACATATTAGTGTTATGACTGTCATATCCTCAGAGACAAATTAAAACCTTTTAACTAATATATTAATTAGTCATGAATAATCAGTGTATGAATCTCAACAATGGTGACAATGCTGCTGGATGCATGCTGATGTAACATCATAGTACAAAACTCATTCATGATTCCCAGTAGGGCTGTGCCGATAAACGACATCATATCGAATCGCGATAGAATGTATTTCAAAAACGATGATAAGCTATTGGCATTTTGACTCGATATGGATTAATCTTACAGTTTAACAGAACGCAGAAATAAATGCAAAAACAGTCAGTCAGCGTGCAGCTTTTATCATGCGCGTCAAGTCCATTTCATACTGCACTTGGCAAAGAAAACTCAACATGAGGAGGAAAACATTACTGGAAGCGGAAACAAAGGTGAAACTAACCTCGAATTGTCATCACGCGGTTTATCAAGTGTCTTTTTTTTCGCAATCGCCGGTTAAACAAAACAAACTTGAGATGCAATTGCAAGCGAGTTACTTCGAAACTCAAGCACAAACGTTTTTATATCCATCGTTAACATATCTGCTAACATGAGCTGGTGCTTATGAAGCGCTGCCCTGTACAGATTAGAGTTGTAATGAAGTGAGTTTGTGTGCACATTAAAATATTGAACCTTGTATGTAAGATGCTTGCATGATTAAAGAAATGTACTACAGTTTATGTGAGATGTCTTTAAGGTTCACTGAATACATTGAATGAATCCCACTACTCGAGCAAGACATTATTGCAGCGTTATGTATGTGCGCAGGTGCTGAGCCAATAGCGTTCGAATGTACTCAGTAACGGAGCTCTTTCATTGGTTGAATGTACTGAATGAACACTCCCTTTACTTAACGAGTCAATTGAGTCAAAATGAGACTGAATGAACTGGTACATGTTGTTTATGGCCTAATATCCTCTGTGTTGCAACAGTTCATTAATTTAATTGAATTTTAACTGGTTAAAGGTTAACTTTTGTTAATAAACTGTATTTAAAATAGATTCTTTTAAATACAGTTTTTTAATTAAATATATATCGAAATAAATATCGTTATCGATCAATATAGAAAAAAACTATCGAGTTTACTTTTTTGCCATATCGCCCAGCCCTAATTCCCAGCATGCATTGCAGTTAATCAGTTTATCTGAATTTGTTTGATGATTGTCACCATTGTTAAGGTTTGTATGATGAGTGATGTCTAAGTGTGTCAGTAAAACGTTCTTCATTTTGACACAATCCTTGTGCATTTATGAACTGAAACATTCTCATGGGTAAGAAAAGGATCATACTCATTCTTATTTACAACAGCTTTTGTACTTTATTAATAATTGACACCTATTATGAAGTCTACTCCAAACTGACCTTTTAAAGATCTCTTTTTAGTAAATGCGCCATGTGTTATTTCTGAAACACACACAAGCACTGAAAGAGAAATTAATTTAACAGATTAATTTAACAGAAACTTGAGCAAACACTGATCACCATAATGGTATTTTAATCATTTCCTAATATTTATTTAGTAAAGTGAACACTATTATAATACATTAACTTAAGTAATGATTTTGAGTCAGCAGTACTTAATTATATTTGATCAGTAAGTTCAGACAACAATTATTATTGAGTTCTACTAACTTAAAATTAAAACACTACTTTACTTAAAAATATTGATGTAATCGGTTACCTCATTTTTTTAAAAAGTAAAGTCAACTTATTACATTTCACAGTTCGACAGAGCAGTTGCTGTTACTAATTATTTTAAGTTCAGTCTACTTAGAATTTAGTGCAATGCCCTTTGATATGTTTGGATGAGCTGAACATTTTAAGTTCTCTTTACTCAAATATCAAATACACATTACTTAACTTTTTGAGGTAACCGATTACCTCAAAATGTTTAAGTGCACTCAACTTGTCCGGGTTTACAGTGCATCATTTCCCCTTATTTCACGTTTGCTATAATAATAAAACAAGAACCCCTTACTTAATTAATATCAACCGTAGCTTATTTATGGGTACATTGTGATTACAAAAAGTGTAGTGCAAGTTCACGCTAAGATTGTTGTATAGCATACTGCAGGTCATGCATACCATGTTATATTACAATAGTTTCCCCTTAGTTTTAAAATAATTACAGTACATTTTTTTATTTCCTGACTTATTTATTCCCCAAACTTTGCATATTGTTCCCCTTTATTTACAGATATGTACTGTAGAGGTACATTATTGTTGCAAAAGTTAAGCTGTAAATTCTGTTTAATTATGCGGTACATTGCGGGACGTAATCTTAAGCATTACTGTGTTATGATCAGTATAAACAATGATTGGCACAACAAGTATACTAAAAAATATTGTACATCAATGGTTAAATAAAACTCTTAATGATGATGAAACTTTTTAAAAAAGTAACTAACAGGATATTCAACTCCATTTGAATCTCCAATTGAAATTGGTAAGTGAACAGCACCTTAAATGGAGAGAAGAGGAAATCTATAGCAGGTCCTAAAAGCTCAGCTGATATATTGTTCCCTCATAAATATGGCAGGTAAAGTGAAATACAATATGTACTTTTTATTCATGCAGTCAATATTTGTGCCTTACTGGAGATAATAGGCAGTCACCTCTTGTTCAGTTAAACCATTAGAATAGCAGAACAGAAGAATAACACAGGTACACACACCCCAGTTCAAAGCACACCTGCCAGGTGACACATAATGCCTGGGTCCGCTGGTGCGTGCTGTCACATGATGAGAGTTCAACCATTCTTGGTGGACCTTTCTCCTGACTCCACCCTTTCTAAAGTATCACGGGACAAACTCAGTTACAGAAGGACAAGAAGTGTCAGATATCAGTCATCTATAGAGTCTTCTCAAGGAAATTTAGTGACTCATCAAAATACAGGTGTAATTAACCGTAGCAGAAACTTCAATAAGAACACTCAAGAAACGTAATGCAAAGACGTTAAAAGACTGGAGAAACTGCAGTTGAATTATAGAGGTGGGTCTGTCTACATTGAGCTGAGAAGAGTGATAAAAAAAGGGGTGGATAATGTTGATCGTTTAAAGTTTTTGTATTATTTAGCTAAAACATTCAAAGATTCCATAGATTTTACTCTTGGTTTAAGCACAGCATTAGTCAGCTTTAAAAGACCAGACAGTTAAACAGGGGTTTACTAGCTTTTCTGGTGGCCGGTATTCCACGTCAGGTGAAGATCCAGTTTGACAACTAACCCTTCTGAGGAAGAAGGAAGCTTTTGTGTTCTGCCAGAGTGACATAATAGTCTGTAGTGTTACAGAACTAAAAACACAAACGTGTATGTGCTCGACTACTGGATTCTGAGTACCTATAATACAAATGAGCTTTTACCATACATTTGCTTACTTAACTGGTTATTGGTTATTTGTTGTTTGGTTAACTGCAAACTCTGGCTTGTAGTTTTCAGTTCACTCTTTTCAGCGATGTAATGTAGCCTGTTGGCCTATCTCTTAAAATTACGTGTTATTTTAAATTGGTAAGACTTATTTTTAGCTGCATGGTTATACAAGTAGGTGCGTGTTTTTGGTTTGCATTTCATGTACTTGCAGGTTATATCGGTCATATAGTGTGTTCAGGTGATTTTGCTCTTGATGACTCAGTGTGTAGCTCTTTGCTTTGGTTACAGTATGTTAATCATTACTGAGGGCGTCGTTTATCTGCGAGTGTGCTGTCAAAAGCCCCTAAATTAATCGTAACATCTGATACTCAACAAAATTTTTGATTTTTGTAATCCACAATTACATTTGTAAACAGCCGAACTGGAAGTATTCGTGTATTTCTCATGGATTTGTTATTATAAATACTGTAAAAATCTGAAAAAATCCAAGTGTTCGTTTAAGTTTTACCAAAAGTTTGAGATTACTGCTGGAGATAAAACAAAATAGCTGATAGACCTGTAGGACAGTAAGCCAGAACAGTACTTCCCCCGGACTACACCTACCAGCATTCTCCATGTTCCCTCACCTGTCCCGTGTTTGTCATCACCCTCACCTGACAGCCATCAACCTCCTTCCTGGACTCTATTTGTACGTAGAGGGTATGCACCTGTCGTCAACACACATGCCAAGTCACGTGAAGTCAAGCGAATAGCGCCCACTGAGTCTCAAGAGACAAGAGACTCAATGCAGCAGTGTTTACCGTTATCTGTACTCTATTTAGAATGGAATAAGGTTTTTGTGCGATTGATTGTACAAACAGATTGAGCACGAAATCAGAGAGACTTATTTTTTAAAAACTACCGAAGGATAGAAAAAAGTGAATGAATCGCTGCAATTTGCTGAAACAAATGGAAAATTGAAACGTAAATGTTTGCTAGCCATTTCATATCAGACTCCGCTCAGTTAAGTAGTTTTTGTTGAACTATACCATAATAGCGTTACCTACCATCGTTCTACACCTTTATATGTTGCGTAAACGTAAATGTATTTCTTTTAACATTCTAAGCAAATGGATCAACGTTTTGTCAACACTGTAAACATTTAGAAGAGCAATGTAAATCTTTCCGGTTTGTTAAACCTCTAAACATAGAGTAGAACATGTTTACTTAAGGCTTTGCTTTGTGTATTTCCCCTGGCGTTGAAATCAGGTACAAAATAAATATCAGGAAATGCAATTCCGCGCAATATTTCAGTGTCCAAGGACACCAGGGCCCGTATGTATAAAATTTCTCAAAAATGCTAGAGTAGTCTTAAACTTTGACTTAAGTGTCAAACAATTCTTAGTAGAAGTAGGACTTTTTAAGAGTAGGAGACTTTTATAAAGAAGCTAAAAGCAACTTTTAGTAAAGTTTAAGATTTAAACACAAAATGGCTTCCCTTGACCTCTGAATCAGCCAATAGGGACCCTGCAAGGGTGAAGTCATAGCAGCATGGCACCATTTATTCATGAATGAATCAAGACATTACTTAAATCAGATATTACATTTTTATTGTATAATTTTTTATTAATTTATACATACAGCTGCAATCCATAATTTATTTGGGTAAATAAATCCCCTGATTTACAACGGTTAGCTTATAGTGATTGATATATTGAGCTGTACAATTTTGTGGGAAATTTAACATCGGTTGACTTCAACCCAAATGAAGATAAATATAAAGTAACCTGCAATTTCATTTTTCAAACAGAGTTGGGAAAGTTAAAAATTGCAGTTTCAAAATTGTATTTTGCATTATACAGTATATTACAAAGATATTACAACTATGTATCCATTTAAACTTGGTTTCATACACTTTTTAATTGAGTTTGACAGTTAATTTAAATAATTAAGCTGCTGAATCACATCCTATTACACTCACAGCTGTAAAGAAAAGACTAAAGCTGAAAATCCTTAAAAATGGATTTAACATCTTTTTTAATATTATTATATTATTTCATTAACTCCCTGTCATATTGTCATTCCAACACATTGTTTCTTTGTTGCAAAGTACATGGTATCTGCCTCTGTACTGCCATCTTGTTACTCTTAACTAGGTAAGGATCACTGTCGGGTCTAACTGCTTTTAATTTCAGCAAATAATTGCACTTTTTAGTCCCGGTTTCTATGCTTTGTCTATTGAAAGCAGGCTTTTTGCTGAGTGTTTTACCGGTGTGTTCACGTGCCAAAGTGACATCAATGCATACCCTCTATACTTACCCTCTTCCTGTGTTCATTGTCGTGTCTACTGTTGTGTTATACTGGTATAGATATCAGGTGAGCTGAATGAGTGTTTCCTGATGGGGCTGAATGAGTGTTTCCTGATGGGGCTGGATGATAACCTCTACCACCATCTGTCTCCCGAGTTATGGGAATGGCCTCTGGTAGAATTTCATCCTGGTATTGAAAGACTCTCACAAGGTGTCACCAGGCTGAAGTGGCTGTCCCGGACTCCCACATCACAACCACGAGGATCGGCGCACAGAAGTGCTCTCCATTTTCCAACACCGCAGCCGTTGTAACATTTTCCAGCCTCCTTGCCATGGCAGCAGGGTAGCCGTTCCCAGCTCCTCTGCTCCAATGTAACGGCCGCGTTGGGTGTCTCTGTCCCTTGGCTCCCGGTGCGGACAGCGCCTCCCTGGATACCAGTGCAGACAGCACCTCTGTGGCCTCTAGGAGGACCATCTTGGAGGCTTCCTGTCCCATCCTGTTCCGTGTGCCCTTCCCTAGCCTCATCCTCCCTCCCCTGTTGTTTCTTCGTAGGCACAAGGTTGCACCTCCCGGGAGGGGGAGTACTGTCAGTGTTTCCCTTTCTGTTTCCCTGTGTTTCCCCTCGGATTACACCTCCCAGCATTGTCCACACTCCTTCACCTGTCCCATGTTTGTCATCACCCGCACCTGACAGCCATCAGCCTCAATACCGGAATCTATTTATTAGGGGCTAAGCCCCGAAGAGGCTATGTCCACTACTGCTTCTGTTGGTATTATCATTCTTCCCCAATGGGAGTCTATGGAACACCTATGAACCATACGTAGGAAAATGATGAAATTTGGCATTTGGTACTGGTGGTCCTCAACAGTCATGTGACCAATTATGGGGGCCCTAGAACTCACTCTATCGTGCCAACAGCAGTTCAAAATTTCACATTTCAAATGGCTGTAACATTTGAACCCATTGATATAAAGAAATTCTACTCAGCACATGTCATCACGCTTATTGCATTCCATGTATTACATTAAGACTCCACCCATTACAGTAGCGGCCATCTTGAAAAATACAGTATTGCATTTTTTTTCACTTCTAGTCCTCATCGATCGATTGTTATGAAAATTGTCTCACACGATCTTTGGACTGAGCCGCACAGACGTGACTGGACAGAATTGCCATTTTTGCTATTGTTCGGAAGTTATGATGTTGCAAACGTATTAAAAAATAACCTCGCTGCAGCATCAACGCACCTTAAAGGGGGGGGGGGATAAAATGCAATTTCATGCCAACTGTCTTATCTATACACTGTTAAATATGCTGGCTTCTCACGCTTAACATCGTCAACTTGTCAAAAAATGATTTGGCCATAAGACATAGTATTTCATACTCGACCAGGGTTTGTATAGGTTTCTGATTTTTTTTTTAACCTGAAGTTCCCTTACGTAACAACTTTTCTTAGTCCCTTATTGGATAATTCTGCTGAAAAAGCACGCCCACGCGTCAACCAGCAAGAGCAAGAAAAAGAGCATGCCCACGCATCAACCAGCAAGAGCAAGAAAAAGAGCATGCCCACACGTCAACCAGTAAGAGCGAGAAAAAGAGCATGCCCACGCGTCAACCAGCGAGCGCCGGAGAAAGAGCATGCCCATCAATGCACTTCGTTCGTTCTACTGAAGTTCAGCTGTGTTTGTTAGTTCACTGCATTTTGGTGGGGAATGTTATATGAACGGTGGATATACCACCGAATTTGGAGATCGTTTGAAACTGATAGTTGGAGCTGTGAAACTGCGTCAAATGTTTGTGTTTTGTTGGCAATCTGCGCATACGTGCATTATGTAAACAACACAAAATTATAGTGAATCAACAGTTATGCAGGGATAATGCGATGATGTATTGTATGCTCGTGCTGTTGTTCCGCCCTGGTCTAATTTGTATTAATTTTGTTTTCAGATTTGTTATTACTTTTCCAGTTTGTTGCTTTATTTTAAATTCTTGGCCATTGTGCATCTTTCTACTTTAAAACAGATTATAATCTTTCAGACCATTATTTTCTTACGTTCTCAGTTCTTTCTTACTCATTTATATCGGATGAAACATTTGACACACACTTGCTTAATAGAATATATAAACCCTGAATATAAGCCCTTCCTTTATAAATTTCTACAGTTCATGCTTTTGTAGGTAATGGAATCTTATGACAAGAATAAGTAAATGTATATTTCTTGACCAAATTGTTGTCTTTCTAATTTTTATAGAATTGTAATTGTTTATTGTAGTTAATGTAAATTTACTGACACACGTTTTTCTTTTTCATGTTTCCTTGTTTTTTTGACAGGCAGAGATGGACACTGGGTCATTTAGCAGAAGACAATGGGCATCACAGTCTTTACGGATAACAGCTAAAGAGATATCATTGGTTGGGAGCCGTGGTAAGGGTAATGCCATTGCTGAACGGTTTTCAAAGTAAGTGTGTGTGGATTATGTGAACATCAATCAAATGAAAGCGTATTAACCATCCGTGCAACATTTATCACAATTCTTAAGAACACGATTGAATTGATTTAGTATACCCGATGTTTCAATTATGTATATCTTAATAAAGTTAAAACAATGTTTTAATTATGTTCTAGACCTGCGGTTCTTAATCCATGTGCTCGCGACCCCCCACTCTGCATATTTTGTATGTTTCTTTAATCCCTTCAGAGGTTTGTTCAAAATGAACGTAGGTGCCCTGCGAAGTGAACATCACTCGATATTCTGCCATGATTTCAGTTCGAGCATATGTAAGATTCGAAGGGCATTAAAGTGCACAAGACGTAAGCAAATCTCATGATTACAGTAAAATAACCTTTCACATTTCTGTAGTAAGTTTTGTCTCTGTGTGAAGACGCTGCAGGCAGTAATGTAGTGCAATTCCATGCTTTTAAACTTCAGCTGGTTTCCTGTGTGCCAAGGAGTAGAAACACTGAACACTGAGTAGGGACCATGTCAATCGAACACAGTTCGTTTGAACACAGTTCGTTCATGGAGTGCTCTTCTAATGAGCAGGTGATTTAAATAAGGTGTTAAACAAGAGAGAGATGCAAAATATGCTGAGCGGCAGGTTGTGAGGACAAGAATTAAGAAACGCTGTTCCAGGCTAATGATAGTAAATGTAGTATGCTGAAATGTACCCGGATGGTCTACTGTTTCCGGTGAAAATTCGAAGTGTAAATCCATGGACACTTAACGGCTGATATTACCCACAACTCACCGCGAGAGGGCGGACTTTAGTGACACTACACTGCATTGATAAAATTAAATAAAAGATGCTTCGCTAAATTAATAAATGTAAGTATGCAGTAAACATTAAATGCAAAATAATAAATGAATAAATACTTAAATGTTAAATGTAATATACGCCACGGTAGTTGTGCTGTCCGACCGGACCAGCACGTGCTTGTCCTGCATGAGAGGTTGCATCCTCTTCAGTGCAAGCAGCAGCCAACAACTCCAGTTTATATGCCAACGCAGGCGGTGGCTCGTCCATCGACCCGACACTGTGTGCCTGTTGCACACGGCACCCCACCCCTGCAGGGAGGCTTCCGTCGTCACCACGATGTGACTCGAAATCTGCAGAAAGGTCATTAAAGACCAGGGGTTAGGGTGCGTTGGCAGAGAGGCGTGATAACCTTACGCCTGCTGCCGGTGTGCCACATTCTCCAGGGATCCTGACTCTGTAGCCTGTGCTAGAACGTTCTCATGTTCATCAACCCGAGTGGGATCACCCCCGCCGAGGATGCCATGCACCAGGAGCCTCTGAAGTAGTTTCAGGGGGACCGCTGGCTGCTTGAATGCTTCCATGCCGAGAAAAAAGATGCTCTGCACGGGGGAGAGCTTGCTCTTTTCCCGGTTGACCTATAGCCCCAAACAATCTAGGTGCCGGAGCACCAGGTCCCTGTGTGTACAGAACAGATCTCGCGAGTGTGCCAAGATGAGCCAGTCATCGAGATAGTTGATGCCCTTCTCCCTGTGGGGACAGGGACAGACCGAAGGGGAGGACCCTGTACTGATATGCCTGTGAGACATGAAAGTATGTGTCCTTTAAGTAGATTGCCATGAACCAATCCTGACATCTGATAGACATCAGGATGCACTTCTGCTTGAGCATCCTGAACGGCAGCTTGTGTAGGTGCCTGTTCAGGGTATGCAGATCTAGAATGGGGCGCAACCCCCCGCCTCTCTTGGGGACTATGAAGTACGGGCTGTAAGACCCGCTGAACATCTCGGCTGGAGGGACGAGCTCAATCGCTTCCTTCACCAGAAGGGTGGCGACCTCGGCCCGAAGCACAGGAGCATCCTTGTCTCTGACTGAGGTGGGGAAGATGCCCCGAAACTTGGGCGGGCGTCTGGCGAATTGGATCGCGTAGCCGAGACAGATCGTATTCCCTAGCCACCGTGGCAGTTTGGGAAGCTCTAGCCAGGCTCCCAGGGACTGAGACAGGGGGACTAGGGGTTCGATCTGCTTCATCAACCCCCCGGGGGGGGGTGGTTCGATGGCTGGCAGTGCGGATCCCTCGCCGTGGGGAGGCCCCCGGGGAGGAGATTGGCTCTGCTGACTTACCTGCTCGGCGATAATGCAGCTCAGCGCACCGTCGAAATGAGGGTGCTGAGGGCTGCTGGAGTGTATGCCCGATACTGCGTTTCGCCGTGACGCAATGTCGAGTTGCCGAACACCGTCCTCTGGAGGGTGAGAGTGGCTGAGGAAAAACCCAGAGGGAGAGAGAGGAAACTCAGAATATGGGCGCAAGGCCCCCGAAGGGGCCCAGCAGGTGCTGGGATGGAGCAGGAACCATCCCAGACTGACCAACCAGCAATGGAATGGCTGGGGTTGGGCCCGATGTTGTCTTGATCTCACTGGGCTTGTCCCATCAGGGCCACTCTGTGATGGCTGGTAAAGGGATGGTCGTCTCCTCCTCTACGTCTTCTGGGGCCACCTGGGTAGGGGGCGCCGGAGCCGGGTTTGGCATCGAAGAGGGCCGGGGCTGCTGGGGAGCAGACGCTGCACGGGACCTCGACGGCCGAAGGGCGGCCGGGTCGCGGCGGGCAATCCCCCGGGGGGGTAGGTCTGCTTCTTCACTGCCGAGAACTCTCGACAGTATCACCAAACAGCCCCCCTTTACGAGATGGTGCGTCGAGAAAGCAAACTTCCTCAGCGTCACACATCTGCACAAGGTTGAGCCAGGGCTAGTGTGTACATTGTCCGACCCAGGGCCCGCGCTGTCACCTTGGTCGCCTGTAGGGCGAGGTCAGTGGCGGCGCGGAGTTCCTGCACAAGCCCTCGGGTCAGTCTTACCCTCGAGGAGCTCTTTAACACCTCGGCCTGCAGGATGGCCATGGTGCACAGAGCAGAGGCAGCTTGGCCCGTGGCAGTGTAAGCCCTCGACACCAGAGATGCCGAAAGCTTACCTGCCTTGGGCGGGAGGCAGAGTCGACCTCTCCAGATGGCCGCCGTCTACGGGCATAAAGCACCGCGACTGAACGCTCCACCTGGGGCACGTCGACATAGCCCCTAGCTGCCCCCCCCTCGAGGGAAGTAAGGACGACAAAGCTAGTTTGACGGGAACGCACCGAGATGGGGGCGTTCCAGGTCTTACTAAATTTCCTCATGCACTCCCGGGAAAAAAATGGCACCGGGGCCGAGCACGGCTTGGAGTGCGGCTTGGAGCGCTGGGGAAGGCGGTGCGGTGCACTGCCGCCTAATGCCCGAGGTGGCCTGGGAAAGCATGGCTGAGATCTCGACGGCCACCTCTTCTTGGGCTCCAGGAATCGACGTGGTCGGACGTCAATGGGTCGCCCTCCGATGCTGTTTTCGACCTCTCATATTCATCACGCACCGTTTCCGAATACGTGGCTGAGGAACAAGACAGAACCATCTCTTGGGAAATGGTCAGACGAGCGAGACGTGGCGCAGACGGTCTGCGAGCCTGTGGCTGACGGATTAACGATCACGATAACCCCCATATCACCCTCGCTGCTCGCCGTGGGGCCGGGACGGGACGGGAAGCAGACGAGGTGGTGGCTGGGTCCATAAAAACACAGCCACCCGTGATCGCAACATCTGGATCGTCATCCACCCACAGTGCGGGCAGGACGTATCCACGAACGTTGCCTCAGTGTGCCAAAGCACTTGAGGCAGATGTCGTGTCCATCCCCCTCCTCTATGAGAGTGTGGCACCCATGAGAACAGCGGGACATGCCACGCTGGAGAAATTTGCTCTTTTAGAAAATAAACACCTCTGGAACTGCCGAGACGCCCAGGGGAAGTCACTGCCGAGGGACAATCTGCTGCACCACATCGTAAGGATCCAGCAATTTGTCTTGTCATCAAATGCGAAGGTTCCGAAGAACAAAAGGTGAATGAATGCAGCACGCTGTCTCCCCTTTATACCCGGATATCCGTTGCGGAGTCCGGCATGCAAATTTCATTCGCCAATTTCATTGGCCTTTTAAAAATTAGTCAGAAGATGATAGGTTCTCAAGTCAAACCCCATCTGTCGGTTCGACACAACATCGAGAGACCGACAGAAAGGGAACTTGGGTGCAGTTCCGACCAACATGGCAGTATGACAGATTACAAGTAACAAAGAATTACAATACTTTACGGTAGACATTTCTTGTACACATTTGCACAGTAAACATTTCTGTACAAGTGTTAGACCATAATACAACGAATGACACATAATTTACATTTACATTGAGTGCATAGAAATGAACATACTTTTCAGAAGCCTGACATTTCTGTTTAAAATATCTTTTTTTATTTTATGTAATATTTTAATTTTCTGAGACACTGAATTTTGGGTTTTCATTATCTGTAAGCTATAATCATCAAAATTTCAAGAAATAAAGGCTTGAAATATTTCACTCTGTGTAATGAATCTATATAATACAGTATATGGCTTTCACTTTCTTAAATGAGTGACAAAAAATTTTGACCTCTTCACGATATTCTAATTTTTTAGATGTACCTGTATACTGTATACTATATACTACAAATGCTTACCAATCGCTTTACATATACACATTGAGCCTCATTCATGAAACACGAGCAGAACGATTTTTTGTGTAAATCGTTCGTAAAGTTGTTTTGACATCAGTTTTCGGATTCATGAAAATGTTCGTATTTTCAAAATGCAAGGGAAGTTAGGTAAATCGTGGACAATTGTCCATTCATATAGATTGCCATCGGTCGACTAGGCAGACGAAGGGCTCGTATACCTGAATTGGACGCCAAATTCTCGCTCACTCTTATTATGATTGGGACTTTTTTCCCTTTTAGAGGCCGTTTTCCTGGAGAGGCATCGTACGGACACCACAAGGGGTGGCAAAGTGCTGCGGGCATGGACCCTCACGCCACAAAATGCCTATTCATCCCCTCACCACCTAATCTTCATCACCACATGCAAGAGGAGCCTTTCGCTTCCCCCTGACCGCCTAACTCTGCCATAGTCTTCCTCACGTCCGCAGCGCGCCTAGACTTGCTAGTTTGCTGCCCCTTGCTGCCTATTCGTGGCGCGACACCCAAAAGATGCCAAAACGTCTCGCTCGCCACCCTTGCGTCCGCAGAGTGCCTAGAGTTGGTAGTTTGCTGCCCCTTGCTGCCTATGCGTGGCGCGACATCCAAAAGATGCCAAAATGTCTCGCTCGCCACCCTTGCGTCCGCAGAGCGCCTAGAGTTGGTAGTTTGCTGCCCTTTGCTGCCTATGCGTGGTGCGACATTCTAAAGAAGCCAAAATGTCTCGCTCTCCGCCCTTATTTCTTTTTTCTCTCCCTCACGGCTGTGGCGCCCCTTAGAGGAGCCGGGCGTCCTTCGTGACCTTGCTCGTTCGTGCTTAGGGGAGGTTTCTGTCAGAAAGACGTCGGATACCCGAGCCAACGCGCGAGGGGGTTTGCGGGCCCATAGAGAACCACTAGAGGCAGGGAGATGTATGTAAAATAAGAAAATATATTTAATTTCACTTCCCGACCAAGTCCTATCGGTATGACGTCGAGAGTCACGTGACGCAACTTTCTGTAATGTTTCGCGGCCCGTACGGGAGCCTCTGACACCTGCAACATATCCTATTTCTCTCATAGGTGGCTATCGTTCTCTCATAGGTGGCTATAACCGGTGGTTCACAGGATGTCCCAGTCGTAACTTATTTGACAGTCGGTCGGTAGGCTACTAATGTACAAAACACTTTTCACACAAGAAAAAGCACTAGAAAATGTTCCCTAGGTTCCAGTAAGCCACTCTCTCGGTATGTGAAACAGGGGCCAACAGACTACCAGAATATAAATTTTGGGGCCCCTCAATCCCACTGCGGCCCAACGGCTGCTGCCGACACTCTTAACCTATCCCATTCATTTTCATGAGCTCACGGTGGACAAATGGGACAGAAAGGTCTGTTCGACCTGCAATTCACGTATATGCCTCGTCACGGGACCCTGGGTCGTGTTCTGGAGTTCCGCGCCCCTCGGACCTCGTTGACCTCTCACTTTGCCCCAAAAGACACCAGCAGCCTACATATAGGTTGTGAATGTATGCTCTGGAATACAGGGGTCAAAAGGTTACAGGGTCTTAATACTCGGCACGGTATACCGTGGGGGTCTCCCAAGCCGGGATATCGAGTACCGTGGTTCTCGGTCACCTCGAAGTATATTTTTATTGAAAAAAGATTGAACCTTAATTTTGTTCAGTTTGCTCATTCAAGAGGGTCTTTCAGGCTATGAAATGAAGAAGCCTTCATGAGAGACTTTTGCAAACCGCACTATAAATCGTTTCCCACGGTTCTAGAGAGCCACCCTCACGGTATGTTAAACAAGTGCCTACAGACTACTAGAATCTAAAGTTTGGGGCCCCTCGAGCGCCCGGGGTCTGAACAGGAGCCGCCGACACTCTTAACTTATCCCATTCGTTTTCATAAGCTCTTGATGGACAATTAGGGTTGGGGCACATATGGTCTGATCGACCCGCAATTCACGTACATGCCTCATCACGGGCCCCTGGGTCGTGTTCTAAAGTTCCGCGCCCCTCGGACCTTGTTGACCACTCAGTTTGCCCAAAAAGACACCAGCTGCCTACATATAGGTTGCGAATGTATGCTCTAGAATACAGGGGTCAAAAGGTCGTAGGGTCTTAATACTCGGTACTGTATACCGTGGGGGTCTCCCAAGCTGGGATATTGAGTTCCGCGTCTGTAGACGCTTCCGGAGACAGATTTCCACCTGGAAAGCAACTGCCTCACGAGGCCTTCGCAGGCACAAGTCCCCATAGAGATCAATGTGAGGGAGAGAGATGTATGAAAAATAATAAAAAATATTAAATTTAATATTCCGACCTAGCCCTCTCGGTATGTCGTCGAGGGCCAACTGACGCAAGTTTCTGTAAAGTTTCAGGCTCCTGGGGCCTTCGCGGGTGGTACGGGAGCCTCTGACACCTGCAACCTATCCTATTATTTTCATAGGTGCCTATCGTACAGAGACCCCCGAACGGCCCCGGGGACTCCGAATGACCCCGATTCAAATTCCGTAGCTGCTCGCCGCCCCCTCATTCGGTTCCCAAAGTTTGAAGTCGGTACGGCCTCTTTATGTACTATATAGCACGTTTTGGGGACGTTGTGGGCCGTTTATTTTTCTGGAATATTTTTTGTGATTTTTTTTCGATCACTTGCTGTACACTGAGGGGTACGGGCTTCGGATATGTGGTGCTTGAGGGTGTGAAGAACCAGCATTCGAAGCCCCGAGGTTTCTGTACAAGAATAAAGCAGAATTTTGCTGAAAATGCTGTTCAGAGATGTATTTCTGTGAATAGTGCATTTGTAAGCAAAATAAGCATTTTAATAGCCTGAAGTGTGCAATATACCAATATGGGGTGCTTCTAGGATACATAGCTGTAGGTTTGTCATACAAAAGCTGTTTACAGTCTTAAAAATTGACATTTTACAGTCACATGGCCCATAGAGATCAATGCGAGGGAGAGAGACGTCTGAAAAATAATAAAAAATACTTAATTTCATAGCCCGACCTAGCCCTATCGGTATGTCGTCGAGAGCCACGTGACGCAACTTTCTGTTAGGTTTCGGGCTCCTGTGGCCTCTGCGGGCCATACGGGAGCCTCTGACACATTCATCCTATCCCATTATTTTCATAGGTGGCTATCGTACGATGAGCCCGGAACGGCCCCGGGGACTTTGAATGACCCCGATTCAAAATCTATAGCTCCTAGCGGCCCCCTCATTTGGTTCCCAGAGTTTGAAGTCGGTACGACCTTGTTATGTACTCTATCGACCCTGTTTGGGGAGGTTGTGGGCCGTTTATTTTTTGGGAATATTTTTTGTGATTTTTTTTCGAGCACTTGCCATACAGCGAGGGATATGTGGTGCGTGAGGGTGCATTGAACTAGCATTCGAAGCCCCGAGATTTTTGTACAAGAATAAAGCAGTTTTTTGCTGAAAATGCTGGTGAGAGACTAATTTCTGTGAAAAGTGCGTTTGTATGCAAAATAAGCATTTTAATAGCCTGAGGTGTGCAATATACCAATGCGGGGTGCTTCTAGGATACACATCTGTAGGTTTGTCAGAAGAAAGTTGTTTACAGTCTAAAAATTGACCGTTTACAGTATTGTCCACTGTAAGCCTACGAGGCTACTGTCAAATAAGTTATGACTGGTACTTCCTGTGGTTTTTCCGAGTCACAGGAAGTGCCAGTCATAACTTATTTGACGGGTCCTCATAGGTAGCTAATGTACACACCATTTTTATGCTCCTGGAGCACATCTTTGAGCTTTAATTCACGTAATGGCGAAGGGCTGTGACTCTCATACACTCTACTGTAGGATTAAGCCATATAACTCCTTACTTAGGCTTATAATGACCCTTCGTAGGCTTTGTCCATTATTTACCTATGAGGGCCCCATAAGATAAGTTACGACTGGGACTTCCTGTGGTCACAGGAAGTCCCACACGCAACACTTTTGGCGCGGCTCCCATAGGTAGCTAATGGACACACCATTTTTAAGCCTCTGGAGCACATCTATGAGCCTTAATGCACGTCATTGTGAAGGGCTATGCCTCTCATACACTCTACTGTTGGTTAAAGCTATATAACTCCCTACTTAGGCTTATAATGACCCTTAATAGGCTTTGTCCATTATTTACCTATGAGGGTCCCATTAAATAAGTTACACATGTATTGTCATTTTGAGCATAATAACCATGTTACAAAGCTGTAATAAACAGGTAATTGCCAAACTGAGTCACACACACTTTTGGCACGGCCACCCATAGGTAGCTAATGGACACACCATTTTTAAGCCTCTGGAGCACATCTATGAGCCTTAATGCACGTCATTGTGAAGGGCTAAGCCTCTCATACACTCTACTGTTGGTTAAAGCTATATAACTCCTTACTTAGGCTTATAATGACCCTTAATAGGCTTTGTCCATTATTTACCTATGAGGGTCCCATTAAATAAGTTACACATGTATTGTCATTTTGAGCATAATAACCATGTTACAAAGCTGTAATAAACAGGTAATTGCCAAACTGAGTCACACACACTTTTGGAACGGCCACCCATAGGTAGCTAATGGACACACCATTTTTAAGCCTCTGGAGCACATCTATGAGCCTTAATGCACGTCATTGTGAAGGGCTAAGCCTCTCATACACTCTACTGTTGGTTAAAGCTGTATAACTCCTTACTTAGGCTTATAATGACCCTTAATAGGCTTTGTCCATTATTTACCTATGAGGGTCCCATTAAATAAGTTACACATGTATTGTCATTTTGAGCATAATAACCATGTTACAAAGCTGTAATAAACAGGTAATTGCCAAACTGAGTCACACACACTTTTGGAACGGCTCCCATAGGTAGCTAATGGACACACCATTTTAAAGCTTCTGGAGCACATCTGTGACCTTAAATGGACGTCATTTACACAGTAGAGTGCCTCTTATACACTCTATTGTTGGTTTAAGCCATATAACTCGTTGCCAAGGTTAAATAATGACCTTTAATAGGCTTTGTCCATTATTTACCTATCAGGGTCCCATTAAATAAGTTAGAAATGTACATGCCACACGTAACACTTTTGGCATGGCTCCCATAGGTAGCTAATGGACACACCATTTTTAAGTTTCTGGAGCACAACTTTGAGCCTTAATGCACGTCATAGTGAAGGGCTGTTCCTCTTATACAGTTAGGGCCATAAATATTTGAACAGAGGCACATTTTTTGTTATTTTAGCTGTGTATCAATATGTTTTCGAGTTACAGTTTTATAATAGATATTGTCTTAAAGTGCACACTCTCATCTTTATTTAGAGTGTATTCACATCCAGATTAGCTGAAGGATTTAGGAATTACAGCTCTTTAATATGAAGCGCCCCCCTTTTTCAAGGGACCAAAAGTAATGGGACAGTTGAATAAAAAGCTGTTTTATTCACATGTATGGGCTTCTCCTTAAATAATTTTGTCATAAATGAAGCATGTTAAAGGTCTGGAGTTGATTCTACATGTGGTGTTTGCATTTGGAAGCTGTTGCTGTGAACCCACATCATGGGGTTCAGGGAGATCTCCATGCAAGTGAAACAGACCATAGTTAGATTTTAAAAACACTACACATCCGTCAGAAAGATGCCAGGAACATTAAGTTCAACATTACGCCAAAATCTGAACATTAAGCCAAATCAACAATTTGGGACATTCTGGGGGAGAAGAAAACACACCGCTGAGCTCAGTAACAAAACAATCCTAGCGTCCATATGAGATCAAAGTGGTGGATGACGACATTATCCTCTCCATGATAAAGAAAAACATCTTCACAATTTACAGACAAGTGAAGAATTAATCCGGATGCTTCTGTCTTCTGTTACATCACCAAAAAAACACCAGTGACCCAGTGGCTGAGGACGTCATGCATGGAAAGGAATCACACATGTTGTATGCTCATATCATGAGATATTCCAAGCCTTCTCCATATCTTTTATTCTTTTTAGTCTTATGCAGGCTGAAATTAATTTGATCTCTCCAAAAAAATGCTTTCTAGAGCTTGTTCGGCTATTTCAGAAGTCTAATGTACCCATCCTATTCTTGAGGCTTTTGCACCTTGTTGTGAACCCTCTCTATTTTTTCCTTGTATTCTCTTTATTGTTTTGATTGACAAACATTGACATATGTACCTCTTGGAGAGTGTTCTTCACTTGTCCGGACATTGTGAAGGTGTTTTTCTTCATCATGGAGAGGATAATGTCATCATCCACCACTTTGATCTCATATGGACGCCTAGGATTGTTTTGTTACTGAGCTCAGCGGTGTGTTTTTTTCCCCCCAGAATGTCCCAAATTGTTGATTTGGCCGCTCCTATTCCTAAATCCTTCAGCTAATCTGGATGTGAATACACTCTAAATAAAGCTGAGAGAGTGCACTTTAAGACAATATCTATTATAAAACTGTAACTCGAAAACGTATTGATACACAGCTAAAATAACAAAAAATGTGCCTCTGTCCAAATATTTATGGCCCTAACTGTACACTCTACTGTTGGTTTAAGCTGGATAAATCATTTTCAAAGCAAACGAGACCACTGACAGGGGTCTTACTCTGTCTACCTAATTTTTGGCCCTTCCAGTGAATCGCAGATGTGAGAAAACATGGTGTAGATGCACACCGCGCTTTTATGTGCACATTCGAGTCGAAAGTCAAAGAAAAGGGCTTTGGGCTGTTTAAGCGTGTGTCACACAGCCGCTGGGCTCAAATGAGGCAGTCAGCTCCGAGACGGGGTCCCCCGGGGCAATGGGTGGCGTCCGGGTCTTCGGGCAGGCTTCGGGGGCGTCGGGCAGGCCTCCCTCAAGTTTAGGCTGCAAGGGGGATGCGTAGGCTTTCTGTGGATGGAGGCGTGGCCAGCGGGAAGCCCCGCCCAAAATAGGTTACAAGGGGCACGCGTAGGCTTCTCGTGTACGTCGGGGTCTGGAGCCGGCCCGTAGGCTGCAAGGGGGATGCTCAGGCGCTCTTCGGGAGGTCCGGTCGCAACCTGATCGGCGCGCGTGGCTTAGGCTGGGACCGTACGTCGAGTCGCCCCCTCGTGGTTCTGCCCAAGAGAGCGCCTAACCCTTCGTTCCGTGTCTCAAAAATTAGGCACTTTGGGAATTTTTCATGGGTCCCCCGGGCGTCGCCGACGCCCCATGACGCTTCCGTTCGATCGCGGGCGCTCTCCCCTTCGTTTCAGCACCGCCGGGCGACCTGGGAAAAATTTGGGGGCGTCGGCGCGCAGCGTCCATAACTAGCCGTCCGGCGCGTGTCAACTAAATTACACGTTACGTTTGATGGCCTTAGGCATGTTAGTTGGTACGAAAGAAATGTACACCTGCTCCATACCATGTGCAAATAGTGCGTAAAACCGCACGTAACGTTCTGTATTCTTTTAGACAAACTGATGGCATTGTGTTTTGATGCATCTATGTATCGTAATGATATTTCATGAGTTCTTTACTCTGTCTTTTATCATTTTTTACTTTTCATCTTTGTGTAAAACCCAGAGCTCGTCACTGTCCTTTTTTACACAGCAGTCCAATCATAGTGGAGAAGAGGCGGGACAAACACTACATTGACCAACCATCATACACAACAATGGAGAAGTTTATATTAATGGTTACTGCCTTTTCAAATTAAGTAATTTTCTTCTAAATAAGATACTAGTACCAAGTAGGCTAACTGTTGCGGATATTCTAAATCACAGCAACCAACGCGCAGTGCTTCCAAAGCGTTCTCAGGCGCCACTAGCTGGTCATTTTCAGAAGAGCATCAGGTATTATTATTTTAGCTCGCTAAAAACGAGTTGGTGGACAGTTTAATTGATTAATTTTTTGGTAAGCATATAGCCTATTAGTATCTTATGCATTTATGGAATATAATGTAGCCAAACCAGAGAATGAAATCCAGAGGATTCCAGCATTCATAGATACGTAATATGCACATCTGTAATTCATAGGCGGGTCAAGATACAGGAAACAATGTAAATCCAAAAGACAGCCGATACACAAAAAGCAGGGACCACTCAGACATGCAGTGTTACACCAACAAGACTTCTCAAAGAATGAGTGAAAACCCAGGGTTTAAATAGGGGTATGGAACACAGGGGTAATTAGCTACAGGTGAATGAAATCATGGTTAATGAGAACGGGCATGGCATTTTGGGTAATGTAGTGTTACATGACAGTCTGAGTGATGTGTGAAGTGCCCTCTAGTGGAGCGCGAAGGCACTCTGGCTGATGGGTGTGACAATAGGTCTGACCAAGGAACAGCCCACTTGCCTAGGCTCGAGAAAGATTATTCAACAGTCAGTACTAGAGACAATTTGAAGCTTGTGTAGGCTCACCTTTTTAAACCTGGTCCACAATGAAGCATTATAAAGAGAAGAGATTATATGCCATAATCTGAGCACAGATCATTTTCTTGACAACCTATTAATTTATGTCCGATGAAATTGTCTATATTGTATTTTTCTCACCCTCAAGCCATCCCAGGTCTATATGACTGTCTTATTAAAGCAGACCACAGTCTGAGTTATATTGAATAATATGAAAACTTTCAACAAACGAACAGTTTGTAGGTCATTCGTATTGCATTATCTCATCGCACCCAGTATGAAAAGTCATTTAGAGACGGAAAGCAGAAACAAATACAGAGGTGCAATTCCAAAATTTCCTTCTTCAATTTAATACTTAATTACGTAAATGCTCTACACATTTTTATTATTCATCCAGCCAGTTGTGTGTAAAAATTTTTTACATAATGACACCGTTTCCATTTGGGCACAAAATATTTGGCCTTCACCAATATTTGGCCTTGAGGGGGCTATAGACCTGGCAAAAAACTGCTTAACCCCGGCAAAGCACCCCCATGGATTTCTTAATCTCTTTGAGTGTCTATTTACATTGAGTGCAAATAGCTCATCTTTCTAAACAGAGGCTATATACACTTCTGATTAAGATAAAGAAGCTGCAAGAATGACAAAAGCTGCCTATTGTCTCCAGTGGCGTAGAGAATAAAGCCTATGTCTACTACTTCAGATCGTCGCAGGTTCGTATCTGCCTCCTACCGACCTTTTTATCCCCATCACATATCAGATCATAAAGCCATTTACTCTTAATAAAATGAAAATTATTGAAAAGTGCCTAACGAGTGTTTGATAATAAAGTTGTAGGGTAAGGTTGGGGTGAACGACTGGCAACGTAACTAAACAAACCTGACGGGCATATTGTCCTTCCCACCACTGATATTTTATAAAAATATTTTATTTCTTAAAATATTATTACTTTATTGATTTTAAAATAATTATAAACAAACTGAAAATATCTGAAATCAATAAAAAATAATTAAAATGCATTTTTGAATAACGTTTGATTGGCATCTGTTATGAAGACTCGGTCTGTGAGTTTGTGGTTGGCTGTCCAGTCGATCTTTTCCAGTACTTTAGTGTAAGAAAATGTGACTTGGATGGCAGCGAACTCAATTAAACATCACTTAAAGCCCCCCTAGTACGGAAAATGCACTTTAACATGTTATTATAACCTAAATTTGAGTCGCCAGTATGTGTGCAAAACCACACTGTAATTATACAAATCCATCCATTCTGTTTTTCGTAATCTCGTATCAACCACAACAGCCACACTGAACAGGCTGTTGGTGATCTCCTAGTTGTCACTCTGATAACGCCCGGCCCATGACCGCTCACAGACTCCGCCTTATGAGCATAGATTCCACCTTCCGCCAGAGACACGCTGTCTGACATTTTCACGCAAGAGCAGTTGTAGCCAGTGACAAGAATGTCTCCGAAACAACTAAGGTGTGCAGTTGTCGGATGTAAAAACGAAAATAGAAGTCTTCATTTACTCCCGACATCTGAGCCTCTGAAGACACTGTGGATTAGTTTTATTTCTCAATGGAATGTCCAGAAGACATCAGGTGAAGTCACTTTACACCGGGATGCTTCACAAACGAATGTTAGTAAAATGCTGGATTCATAATGGGTCATGCGTTTATCTTGTTAACTGTCACTTATAAGAGCAATGTGCTGGATTTAAAGACGTAACGCGTTTGTGAATTCACTCAGAAAACAGCGTCCTCTGTTTTTAAACATAATAACGCGTTTGTCTTTTGTACTCTCATGTATGATTTTTAAAGATGAGACAGTGTTTCTCATTCGCTTAATGGCCATTCTCTTCAGTTTTGCTGTCATGCGTTCTCTGCTGGAAAGGGGGGCGGAGACCAGCAGCTCATTTACTTTTAAATAGACGCACCCCAAAACAGACTGTTTTTCCTCACAGGCAAAAACAGACCTGTAGGGCACAGTATAATAACAGATCTGTGGTGTATTTTGAGCTGAAACTTCACAGACACATTCTGTGGACTCTTAAGACTTATATTACATGTTGTAAAAGGGCTACATTAGAGGGCCTTTAAAACAATTCGCAGTATTGCAGTCTCCATCTTACAGCAGAGAGCAGCTCAAGAGCAGGTAGGCTAAACGTAAACCGGATTGTTATGCCCGCCGTGGCAAATCAGATGTTGTGTTGTTTTTGTACGTGGAGAGCGGGTGCTATCTGAATTTACATAATTTATGTCATAGAACAGGATCCATATAACTACAACAGTTATATGGAGTTCAGGCCTATTGTGAATATATTCTACGTTTTGATTAATCTCCACTTTTTGGGAACACGTTGTGTTCTTTGCTAAAATATGCGTGTTTTACTGCGGATTCTATTTCAATATCAAGAACAGAAGAATGGGCTATAGTATTGATTAGTTTGCTTTTGGTTATAGAAGGAATAATTAGAAGGACCCTTAATGAAAGTACTCAAACCTTGTGCTTGTGGATATGCTATTTTTTCTTAACGGAAACTTGTGAAGTTATAAACAACCATACGCCGACTGTACGCCACAGTACGTTCTGTATTTTCATTGCTGTATTCTGCTTCGTTTGCTTTTCCTGTTTTTCTTTTTAGTTCATAAATATGTTTGTTTCTTAGGCTACTTTACACATTGCATAATGTTTTCAACAAAAAAGCAAAGGATATAATGTAAGTGTAACAAAGTTCGTGTAGGTGAGAAGGAAGAGATCGGGGACAGGTTGACTACTGCAGAGGAGAAGTATGTTTTATTAACAAAATAAATCAAAGTTCAATGCTGACGCTGCGCCAGCTAATCTGGATGTGAATACACTCTAAATAAAGCTGAGAGTGTGCACTTTAAGACAATATCTATTATAAAACTGTAACTCGAAAACGTATTGATACACAGCTAAAATAACAAAAAATGTGCCTCTGTCCAAATATTTATGGCCCTAACTGTACACTCTACTGTTGGTTTAAGCTGGATAAATCATTGCCAAAGCAAACGAGACCACTGACAGGGGTCTTACTCTGTCTACCTAATTTTTGGCCCTTCCAGTGAATCGCAGATGTGAGAAAACATGGTGTAGATGCACACCGCGCTTTTATGTGCACATTCGAGTCGAAAGTCAAAGAAAAGGGCTTTGGGCTGTTTAAGCGTGTGTCACACAGCCGCTGGGCTCAAATGAGGCAGTCAGCTCCGAGACG
The DNA here is from genome assembly GCF_024868665.1 of Triplophysa rosa. NCBI lineage: Eukaryota > Metazoa > Chordata > Actinopteri > Cypriniformes > Nemacheilidae > Triplophysa > Triplophysa rosa. The sequence goes on along the minus strand of NC_079909.1, from coordinate 1,804,521 downwards.
GGGTCCCCCGGGGCAATGGGTGGCGTCCGGGTCTTCGGGCAGGCTTCGGGGGCGTCGGGCAGGCCTCCCTCAAGTTTAGGCTGCAAGGGGGATGCGTAGGCGTTCTGTGGATGGAGGCGTGGCCAGCGGGAAGCCCCGCCCAAAATAGGTTACAAGGGGCACGCGTAGGCTTCTCGTGTACGTCGGGGTCTGGAGCCGGCCCGTAGGCTGCAAGGGGGATGCTCAGGCGCTCTTCGGGAGGTCCGGTCGCAACCTGATCGGCGCGCGTGGCTTAGGCTGGGACCGTACGTCGAGTCGCCCCCTCGTGGTTCTGCCCAAGAGAGCGCCTAACCCTTCGTTCCGTGTCTCAAAAATTAGGCACTTTGGGAATTTTTCATGGGTCCCCCGGGCGTCGCCGACGCCCCATGACGCTTCCGTTCGATCGCGGGCGCTCTCCCCTTCGTTTCAGCACCGCCGGGCGACCTGGGAAAAATTTGGGGGCGTCGGCGCGCAGCGTCCATAACTAGCCGTCCGGCGCGTGTCAACTAAATTACACGTTACGTTTGATGGCCTTAGGCATGTTAGTTGGTACGAAAGAAATGTACACCTGCTCCATACCATGTGCAAATAGTGCGTAAAACCGCACGTAACGTTCTGTATTCTTTTAGACAAACTGATGGCATTGTGTTTTGATGCATCTATGTATCGTAATGATATTTCATGAGTTCTTTACTCTGTCTTTTATCATTTTTTACTTTTCATCTTTGTGTAAAACCCAGAGCTCGTCACTGTCCTTTTTTACACAGCAGTCCAATCATAGTGGAGAAGAGGCGGGACAAACACTACATTGACCAACCATCATACACAACAATGGAGAAGTTTATATTAATGGTTACTGCCTTTTCAAATTAAGTAATTTTCTTCTAAATAAGATACTAGTACCAAGTAGGCTAACTGTTGCGGATATTCTAAATCACAGCAACCAACGCGCAGTGCTTCCAAAGCGTTCTCAGGCGCCACTAGCTGGTCATTTTCAGAAGAGCATCAGGTATTATTATTTTAGCTCGCTAAAAACGAGTTGGTGGACAGTTTAATTGATTAATTTTTTGGTAAGCATATAGCCTATTAGTATCTTATGCATTTATGGAATATAATGTAGCCAAACCAGAGAATGAAATCCAGAGGATTCCAGCATTCATAGATACGTAATATGCACATCTGTAATTCATAGGCGGGTCAAGATACAGGAAACAATGTAAATCCAAAAGACAGCCGATACACAAAAAGCAGGGACCACTCAGACATGCAGTGTTACACCAACAAGACTTCTCAAAGAATGAGTGAAAACCCAGGGTTTAAATAGGGGTATGGAACACAGGGGTAATTAGCTACAGGTGAATGAAATCATGGTTAATGAGAACGGGCATGGCATTTTGGGTAATGTAGTGTTACATGACAGTCTGAGTGATGTGTGAAGTGCCCTCTAGTGGAGCGCGAAGGCACTCTGGCTGATGGGTGTGACAATAGGTCTGACCAAGGAACAGCCCACTTGCCTAGGCTCGAGAAAGATTATTCAACAGTCAGTACTAGAGACAATTTGAAGCTTGTGTAGGCTCACCTTTTTAAACCTGGTCCACAATGAAGCATTATAAAGAGAAGAGATTATATGCCATAATCTGAGCACAGATCATTTTCTTGACAACCTATTAATTTATGTCCGATGAAATTGTCTATATTGTATTTTTCTCACCCTCAAGCCATCCCAGGTCTATATGACTGTCTTATTAAAGCAGACCACAGTCTGAGTTATATTGAATAATATGAAAACTTTCAACAAACGAACAGTTTGTAGGTCATTCGTATTGCATTATCTCATCGCACCCAGTATGAAAAGTCATTTAGAGACGGAAAGCAGAAACAAATACAGAGGTGCAATTCCAAAATTTCCTTCTTCAATTTAATACTTAATTACGTAAATGCTCTACACATTTTTATTATTCATCCAGCCAGTTGTGTGTAAAAATTTTTTACATAATGACACCGTTTCCATTTGGGCACAAAATATTTGGCCTTCACCAATATTTGGCCTTGAGGGGGCTATAGACCTGGCAAAAAACTGCTTAACCCCGGCAAAGCACCCCCATGGATTTCTTAATCTCTTTGAGTGTCTATTTACATTGAGTGCAAATAGCTCATCTTTCTAAACAGAGGCTATATACACTTCTGATTAAGATAAAGAAGCTGCAAGAATGACAAAAGCTGCCTATTGTCTCCAGTGGCGTAGAGAATAAAGCCTATGTCTACTACTTCAGATCGTCGCAGGTTCGTATCTGCCTCCTACCGACCTTTTTATCCCCATCACATATCAGATCATAAAGCCATTTACTCTTAATAAAATGAAAATTATTGAAAAGTGCCTAACGAGTGTTTGATAATAAAGTTGTAGGGTAAGGTTGGGGTGAACGACTGGCAACGTAACTAAACAAACCTGACGGGCATATTGTCCTTCCCACCACTGATATTTTATAAAAATATTTTATTTCTTAAAATATTATTACTTTATTGATTTTAAAATAATTATAAACAAACTGAAAATATCTGAAATCAATAAAAAATAATTAAAATGCATTTTTGAATAACGTTTGATTGGCATCTGTTATGAAGACTCGGTCTGTGAGTTTGTGGTTGGCTGTCCAGTCGATCTTTTCCAGTACTTTAGTGTAAGAAAATGTGACTTGGATGGCAGCGAACTCAATTAAACATCACTTAAAGCCCCCCTAGTACGGAAAATGCACTTTAACATGTTATTATAACCTAAATTTGAGTCGCCAGTATGTGTGCAAAACCACACTGTAATTATACAAATCCATCCATTCTGTTTTTCGTAATCTCGTATCAACCACAACAGCCACACTGAACAGGCTGTTGGTGATCTCCTAGTTGTCACTCTGATAACGCCCGGCCCATGACCGCTCACAGACTCCGCCTTATGAGCATAGATTCCACCTTCCGCCAGAGACACGCTGTCTGACATTTTCACGCAAGAGCAGTTGTAGCCAGTGACAAGAATGTCTCCGAAACAACTAAGGTGTGCAGTTGTCGGATGTAAAAACGAAAATAGAAGTCTTCATTTACTCCCGACATCTGAGCCTCTGAAGACACTGTGGATTAGTTTTATTTCTCAATGGAATGTCCAGAAGACATCAGGTGAAGTCACTTTACACCGGGATGCTTCACAAACGAATGTTAGTAAAATGCTGGATTCATAATGGGTCATGCGTTTATCTTGTTAACTGTCACTTATAAGAGCAATGTGCTGGATTTAAAGACGTAACGCGTTTGTGAATTCACTCAGAAAACAGCGTCCTCTGTTTTTAAACATAATAACGCGTTTGTCTTTTGTACTCTCATGTATGATTTTTAAAGATGAGACAGTGTTTCTCATTCGCTTAATGGCCATTCTCTTCAGTTTTGCTGTCATGCGTTCTCTGCTGGAAAGGGGGGCGGAGACCAGCAGCTCATTTACTTTTAAATAGACGCACCCCAAAACAGACTGTTTTTCCTCACAGGCAAAAACAGACCTGTAGGGCACAGTATAATAACAGATCTGTGGTGTATTTTGAGCTGAAACTTCACAGACACATTCTGTGGACTCTTAAGACTTATATTACATGTTGTAAAAGGGCTACATTAGAGGGCCTTTAAAACAATTCGCAGTATTGCAGTCTCCATCTTACAGCAGAGAGCAGCTCAAGAGCAGGTAGGCTAAACGTAAACCGGATTGTTATGCCCGCCGTGGCAAATCAGATGTTGTGTTGTTTTTGTACGTGGAGAGCGGGTGCTATCTGAATTTACATAATTTATGTCATAGAACAGGATCCATATAACTACAACAGTTATATGGAGTTCAGGCCTATTGTGAATATATTCTACGTTTTGATTAATCTCCACTTTTTGGGAACACGTTGTGTTCTTTGCTAAAATATGCGTGTTTTACTGCGGATTCTATTTCAATATCAAGAACAGAAGAATGGGCTATAGTATTGATTAGTTTGCTTTTGGTTATAGAAGGAATAATTAGAAGGACCCTTAATGAAAGTACTCAAACCTTGTGCTTGTGGATATGCTATTTTTTCTTAACGGAAACTTGTGAAGTTATAAACAACCATACGCCGACTGTACGCCACAGTACGTTCTGTATTTTCATTGCTGTATTCTGCTTCGTTTGCTTTTCCTGTTTTTCTTTTTAGTTCATAAATATGTTTGTTTCTTAGGCTACTTTACACATTGCATAATGTTTTCAACAAAAAAGCAAAGGATATAATGTAAGTGTAACAAAGTTCGTGTAGGTGAGAAGGAAGAGATCGGGGACAGGTTGACTACTGCAGAGGAGAAGTATGTTTTATTAACAAAATAAATCAAAGTTCAATGCTGACGCTGCGCATCTCTGTTTCCAGCCTCCGTGTTCCACTGGAGCTGATGATCCTCTCGTGAAGCACTCCTCTCTTGAGCTTTCTCTCTCTCTCTCTGTCTCCGCAGTAGACTCTGCTGGCTCTCACACACCCGGCTCCTGTCTCCGAGCTGTTTATATGCATCCCCACACCAATTACTGGAATAGAGGACAGCTGATCATCATTTGCACTTCGCACCCCATTTACTCACCACTCTTCTCTCAGCCTTCTCTCCCGCTGCAGACCTCGCTAAATCACACCCCCCTTGCCACAGTAAGCTTGTTCTATAAGGGTCACAAAATCTTAATTAACAATAACTATAACTAACGTTCAGTGCAGTGTAGGCTAATGCATTACAACAATACTTTTAAGAAGCTATTCTGTATTTAAACAGCAAAATTGTATGTTGTCTAGCATTTATTAATTTAATAATTTTATTAGCCCACCCTCTAAACTGTTAATCCCCCACCTTAGCTACCCCAAGAAAAAAGTCTTGGCGCCGCCCATGCTCTGGAGTAGGCATTGTTTTTATTTTTCAGGGTGGCAGGTGTCTAGATGACTATGTGGAGGAATTTGTAGACACCTGTCACCAAGCACCTTCATGTAAGAATTCGGGGTCGGGCTGGATGATGGGATCCACTTTTTGATGCCGCGATTCAGTCTGGTCATTGGAGTAATACCTGAACTTTGCATTATGGATTGCAGGATCCTCTTTTACAGTGTGCACAACCGAGTCCACTCCAGACTTGCCCAGCCACTCCGCTCCAATACTCACTTTCTACGATGGGCTTCTCCTGGAGTTCGGCCCCCCCATGAGCCCTCTCCATAGATCCTATTCAAGCCCTCTCCAGAGCCTTCCCAGGAGCCCGCACCAGCACTTAGCCCGAGCCCTGCCAGGAACCGAAGCTCCCCGAGCGTGGAGTGGCGTCCCGATTCCCCTCAGCATGCCCAAGAGGACTAGCCGCAAGTAGTGCTCTCCCTGCTCCAATGTCACGATCGTCATGGGCATCTCCAGCCTCCTTGCTACGGCCACCGTGGCCATCTTCTCCTCCGGTCCGGCTCCTCCGTCACGGCCATGGTGGCCGTCTTCTCCTCTGCTCCTTGCTCCATCGCAACGGCCACGGTGGCCATCTCCACGGCGGCAGCTCAGGGCCCCCCTGAGCTGCCGCCACAGCCATGGCCCCCCCTGAGCTGCCTGGAGTCTCCTGGTCCTCTTCACTGTCTGTCTCCTGCATGTTTGCATCTCTGTCAGTTCTTATTTGATGTTACATTGTACATGTTCTTTGATTACTTGTCTGTTTTTGGATGGTTTTTTTTGGATAACTTGCCTGTTTGCTGTTTATCTGTGGAATTAAATACCTTGTTTGGATTTCACTCTCGTCTGGTCCCTGGGTGTATGACAATATGAACACCATTTTTTTTAATGAAAACGTACTTCTTGAGGCAAACACTCTTTGTCCTTCAAACACTCTTTGTCCTTCATTGTGATAAATATAAAGAGGTGTCATAAAATCTCAAACCTCATCCCAGAGTTTCACAGCTCTTAAGAAACACTTTAAATTCAAATGTTACTGGGGTCAAACAGGCACCCATCGGCTGCTGCTAAATCAATTTTTCGTTGCTTATCCTCAGACACAAAGTACTGCCTTAAGGGCCAGGCATAGTCCGAGCGAATTGCGTTTTTTGTTCTGCGTTTGCTTGAAAATACTGAGAGACCTATACTGTTTTCAAACATTCCAACGTCCCTTTGTTTCTGGAGGTGGGGTATGGGCTGAGTGTCACAGATTGGCGGACTGGCAGAAGAAGAACCCAAGCGCAGGCAGGCAGTGAAGGGGTTAACAGATAATATTTATTCTACAAAAAACACAAAACAAAAACACTCACAATGGGGAAAACGAAACTGAGATAAAAAACTGAAACAAAACACTTCCCACAGGGGGGCAAAAACAAGCTAACAAAACAAGGCACGACACAACGTCTTACAAAAAAACAACACGGCAGGGTGACTAAGACTAAAAACACAACTCACGAATAAAGGACAAGGCACAGAACAGGAACCAGGGTAACACAGGAACATGAGCACACCCACAACGCAAAGAGAGAGGAGTGCTTCACGAGAGGATCGTCAGCTCCAGTGGAACACGGAGGCTGGAAACAGAGACGCGCAGCGTCAGCATTGAACTTTGATTTATTTTGTTAATAAAACATACTTCTCCTCTGCAGTAGTCAACCTGTCCCCGATCTCTTCCTTCTCACCTACACGAACTTTGTTACAGTGGTGCCGAAACCCGGGAAAAGGAAGTAGGAAGCCGTGGCCAGATGCAAGCTCCGCCGGCAACCCTGTTTGCGGACGTCATCTCGTCCCTCGCGGTCCTCCACCGCGAGCAACACCAGGCGCTTCTGCAGCTGAGAGCAGACCAGGAGGCCCGCTTCCAGGCTATCCTCCAGGCCCAGAAAGAGGACCGCGAGGAGTTCCGGAGCTGGGTGGACCGGGAGGTTCATGCTGGGGGCCGTACGGAGGCGGCATCGGGTTCCCACCTGTGGCTGACAAAGATGGGACCCCAGGATGAGCCGGTGGGCAATCCGGCTCCTCCCCCTCTTGTCCGGAGAGTCACAGGTGGCGGCACAACAGCTGCCCTCAGAGAGCCTCCTGGTTTACGATGAGCTGAGGAGGGCCATTCTACAGACCCTTCGCCCTCGCTCAGCAGCTCCGGGACTCATGCCGCAGATGGCTGAGGGCCGAGGAAGGCGACGTGGAGAAGATCGTCGACCGGGTGGTGCTGGAGCAGTTTGCCACCCGTCTTCCCCGGCAGACAGCTGCGTGGGTCCAGTGCCACCGGCCGTCGTCGCTGGAATCGGCCATCCAGCTGGCGGAGGACCATTTGGTCACGTGCCCCGGGGTCGGGGAGGCAATTCAATCGGCCTCGCTCTCACACACCCCCACACCTCCTCCAAGTCGACCAGTGCCGGCTCCTCGAACCCGGCCACCGGGTCCACCGCGGTTCCCGCCTCGGGGGCGAGGTGGGACTGTTCCTCGGCCCGATGATGGGTCCAGCGGGATGCAGGGACGCTCCGGTGGATCGGCGCAGGAGGAACACCACCCCAGGTCTCCGTCCTCCCCACACCAAGCACCGCCCCCATTTTCTGCTGCCCGGGCGGCGGGTAGGCCTGGGCCGGCCTGTTGGCGCTGCGGGGACCCGGTCCGGGTCCCGGATGCGCCTCAGGCTGCCCCCGGTCAGGCTGGCGAGTACCAGATACCAGTGAGTATTGGGGGGGTACCTATCGGGCTCTGGTGGATTCCGGTTGCAACCAGACCTCGATCCACCAAAGCCTGATTCGATCCATTGCATGGGATAAAGGCCGCGCGGTTAAGGTACGGTGTGTGCACGGGGATGTGGTTCAATATCCCCTCATGTCGCTGCCAATAAAATTTAAAGGGAAAAAGCATAGAGTTGAGGTGGCCGTTAATCCGCACCTCCGACATCCGTTAATTCTAGGGACGAATTGGCCTGCTTTTCCAGAATTATTAAGGGTTTTATGCACGGATGTTGCTTGGGGAAAGAGAAACCGGGGAAGGCGAGGGCTCGTGCAGGCGGGCAGTGCAGAACCCGGCTCGCAGGGGTCTGACTCCGGGGGAGGAGAAAGCGGGATCGAGAGGCTGATCCTCTCGGACCGCGATGACTTTCCCCTGGAGCAGGCCCAGGACGAGACCTTAAAACGGGCTTTTGAGCATGTCTCGTCCATTGACGGGCAGCCGGTGCAGCCTGCCCGACCTCTCGCCTACCCCTATTTTGCACTTCGGAACAATCGGTTATATCGAGTGGCCCAGGACGCTCAGACCAAAGAGGATATAACCCAATTATTAGTTCCAAAGAGCCGCCGGGAAATGCTTTTTCAGGCGGCTCATTGTAATCCAATGGCAGGACATCTGGGGCAAACTAACACATTAAATCGTCTCATGGCCCGGTTTTTTTGGCCGGGCATTCACGACAATGTGCGCAGGTGGTGCGCGTCTTGCCGTGAATGTCAGTTGGTGAATCCACCGGCCACACCAAAAGCGCCATTGCGCCCTCTTCCGTTGATGCAGGTCCCCTTCGAACGAATTGGGATGGACCTCATCGGGCCATTAGAACGATCAGCACGGGGACATCGGTTTGCTTTAGTCATAGTGGACTATGCAACCCGATATCCCGAGGCAGTAGCCTTGCGCAACATTTCGGCAAAGTGTGTTGCGGAGGCTCTGTTTCGTATCATCTCCCGGGTGGGGATCCCCCGCGAGGTCCTCACGGATCAAGGCACGGCGTTCATGTCACGCACACTGCGCGAGCTATACGAATTATTGGGCATTAAATCGATCCGGACCAGCGTCTTTCACCCACAAACAGACGGCCTGGTGGAGCGGTTTAATCGCACATTAAAGACCATGATTCGTAAGTTCGTACACGAGGACGCCAAAAATTGGGATAAGTGGTTGGAACCCCTATTGTTCGCGGTACGGGAGGTCCCGCAAGCCTCCACAGGGTTTTCCCCGTTTGAGCTTCTTTACGGGCGGCAACCTCGAGGGGTGCTGGACGTATTGAAGGAAACCTGGGAGGACGGACCGTCCACGAGCAAAAATGAAATTCAGTATGTCATGGACCTGAGAACAAAACTCCATACACTGGGGCGGCTATCTATGGAGAATTTGTTACAGGCCCAGGACAAGCAGAGCCGCGGGTATAATAGGGGAACCAACTTGCGAAAATTCACTCCGGGAGAGAAGGTACTTGTATTACTCCCTACTTCCAGTTCAAAATTACTTGCAAAGTGGCAAGGACCCTTTGAGGTTACACGGCAGGTAGGGGATCTCGATTATGAGGTCGTACGAACAGACAGGCGGGGAGCACGGCAAATTTACCACCTCAACCTCCTTAAAAAATGGAGTGAGGAGGAGTCCGTGATGTTGGCGACGGTGGTAACGGGAGAGGATGATCTCGGGCCGGAGGCGAATGTTAAACATCAATCCCTCGCCCTGGCCCCGGGGGGAGATCACCTCTCACCCTCGCAGCTCACGGATGTGGCCCGCCTGCAGGCGGAATTTGCGGATGTGTTCTCCCCCCTGCCTGGTCGCACGAACCTTATTCAGCACCACATTGAGACCGAGCCGGGGATAGTGGTACGAAGTAGACCCTACCGGTTACCTGAACACAAGAAAAAGGTGGTTCAGGGGGAATTAGACGCGATGTTGAAGTTGGGGGTAATAGAAGAGTCTAACAGTGACTGGGCGAGCCCGATAGTTTTAGTCCCTAAAACGGACGGCTCGATACGGTTCTGTGTAGACTATCGCAAGGTGAATGCCGTGTCGAAATTTGACGCGTATCCCATGCCGAGGATTGACGAGTTGTTAGATCGGCTAGGCACCGCTCGTTTTTTTTCGACGCTGGATTTGACGAAGGGATATTGGCAGATCCCTCTTTCCCCAGTGTCTAAAGAGAAGACAGCCTTTACCACGCCGTTCGGATTGCACCAATTTGTCACCCTTCCGTTCGGCTTGTTCGGAGCTCCGGCCACCTTCCAGCGCCTCATGGACCGCATCCTCCGGCCACATGCAACATATGCGGCTGCCTATCTGGATGATATTATCATCTACAGCAATGATTGGCAGCGGCATATGGAGCACCTGAGGGCGGTCCTGGGGACGCTGAGGGAGACCGGGCTCACGGCCAACCCGAAGAAGTGTGCGGTTGGGCGGGTGGAGGTCAGGTATCTGGGCTTCCACTTGGGTCATGGGCAGGTGCGTCCCCAAATTAACAAGACGGCAGCGGTTGCGACCTGCCCGAGGCCTAAGACCAAAAAGGAGGTGAGACAGTTTCTGGGGCTGGCGGGATATTACAGGAGGTTTGTGCCCAATTATTCGGAGCTTGCCAGCCCGCTGACTGATCTCACTAAAAAGGAGGCACCAGATCCGGTCCAGTGGACGGAGCGGTGCCAGCAGGCTTTTACCCAAGTTAAGGCTGCCCTGTGCGGCGGGCCGCTCCTACACTCGCCTAATTTTTCTCTTCCTTTTTTTCTGCAGACCGACGCGTCGGACAGAGGGCTGGGAGCTGTCCTGTCCCAGGAGATGGGGGGAGAGGAGCGGCCGGTGCTGTATATTAGCCGCAAGCTCTCAAAGAGGGAGGCTAAGTACAGCACCATCGAGAAAGAGTGTCTGGCGATCCGGTGGGCCGTTCTCACCCTCCGGTATTATCTCCTGGGGCGGGAATTCACCCTCTGGTCGGATCACGCTCCCCTCCAATGGCTCCACCGCATGAAAGATACCAACACGCGGATCACCCGTTGGTATCTGGCTTTACAGCCGTTTAAATTTAAGGTGATCCACAGGCCGCGGGCACAGATGGCTGTGGCCGACTTCCTCTCCAGGCGAAGGGGGAGGGGGGAGGCTGCAGGCCGGAGGGCTCTCCGGCCTGAGTCGGGCGGTGGGGGTATGTGGCAAGGGGGGGGTGATTTAGCGAGGTCTGCAGCGGGAGAGAAGGCTGAGAGAAGAGTGGTGAGTAAATGGGGTGCGAAGTGCAAATGATGATCAGCTGTCCTCTATTCCAGTAATTGGTGTGGGGATGCATATAAACAGCTCGGAGACAGGAGCCGGGTGTGTGTGAGCCAGCAGAGTCTACTGCGGAGACAGAGAGAGAGAGGGAAAGCTCAAGAGAGGAGTGCTTCACGAGAGGATCATCAGCTCCAGTGGAACACGGAGGCTGGAAACAGAGATGCGCAGCGTCAGCATTGAACTTTGATTTATTTTGTTAATAAAACATACTTCTCCTCTGCAGTAGTCAACCTGTCCCCGATCTCTTCCTTCTCACCTACACGAACTTTGTTACACTTACATTATATCCTTTGCTTTTTTGTTGAAAACATTATGCAATGTGTAAAGTAGCCTAAGAAACAAACATATTTATGAACTAAAAAGAAAAACAGGAAAAGCAAACGAAGCAGAATACAGCAATGAAAATACAGAACGTACTGTGGCGTACAGTCGGCGTATGGTTGTTTATAACTTCACAAGTTTCCGTTAAGAAAAAATAGCATATCCACAAGCACAAGGTTTGAGTACTTTCATTAAGGGTCCTTCTAATTATTCCTTCTATAACCAAAAGCAAACTAATCAATACTATAGCCCATTCTTCTGTTCTTGATATTGAAATAGAATCCGCAGTAAAACACGCATATTTTAGCAAAGAACACAACGTGTTCCCAAAAAGTGGAGATTAATCAAAACGTAGAATATATTCACAATAGGCCTGAACTCCATATAACTGTTGTAGTTATATGGATCCTGTTCTATGACATAAATTATGTAAATTCAGATAGCACCCGCTCTCCACGTACAAAAACAACACAACATCTGATTTGCCACGGCGGGCATAACAATCCGGTTTACGTTTAGCCTACCTGCTCTTGAGCTGCTCTCTGCTGTAAGATGGAGACTGCAATACTGCGAATTGTTTTAAAGGCCCTCTAATGTAGCCCTTTTACAACATGTAATATAAGTCTTAAGAGTCCACAGAATGTGTCTGTGAAGTTTCAGCTCAAAATACACCACAGATCTGTTATTATACTGTGCCCTACAGGTCTGTTTTTGCCTGTGAGGAAAAACAGTCTGTTTTGGGGTGCGTCTATTTAAAAGTAAATGAGCTGCTGGTCTCCGCCCCCCTTTCCAGCAGAGAACGCATGACAGCAAAACTGAAGAGAATGGCCATTAAGCGAATGAGAAACACTGTCTCATCTTTAAAAATCATACATGAGAGTACAAAAGACAAACGCGTTATTATGTTTAAAAACAGAGGACGCTGTTTTCTGAGTGAATTCACAAACGCGTTACGTCTTTAAATCCAGCACATTGCTCTTATAAGTGACAGTTAACAAGATAAACGCATGACCCATTATGAATCCAGCATTTTACTAACATTCGTTTGTGAAGCATCCCGGTGTAAAGTGACTTCACCTGATGTCTTCTGGACATTCCATTGAGAAATAAAACTAATCCACAGTGTCTTCAGAGGCTCAGATGTCGGGAGTAAATGAAGACTTCTATTTTCGTTTTTACATCCGACAACTGCACACCTTAGTTGTTTCGGAGACATTCTTGTCACTGGCTACAACTGCTCTTGCGTGAAAATGTCAGACAGCGTGTCTCTGGCGGAAGGTGGAATCTATGCTCATAAGGCGGAGTCTGTGAGCGGTCATGGGCCGGGCGTTATCAGAGTGACAACTAGGAGATCACCAACAGCCTGTTCAGTGTGGCTGTTGTGGTTGATACGAGATTACGAAAAACAGAATGGATGGATTTGTATAATTACAGTGTGGTTTTGCACACATACTGGCGACTCAAATTTAGGTTATAATAACATGTTAAAGTGCATTTTCCGTACTAGGGGGGCTTTAAGTGATGTTTAATTGAGTTCGCTGCCATCCAAGTCACATTTTCTTACACTAAAGTACTGGAAAAGATCGACTGGACAGCCAACCACAAACTCACAGACCGAGTCTTCATAACAGATGCCAATCAAACGTTATTCAAAAATGCATTTTAATTATTTTTTATTGATTTCAGATATTTTCAGTTTGTTTATAATTATTTTAAAATCAATAAAGTAATAATATTTTAAGAAATAAAATATTTTTATAAAATATCAGTGGTGGGAAGGACAATATGCCCGTCAGGTTTGTTTAGTTACGTTGCCAGTCGTTCACCCCAACCTTACCCTACAACTTTATTATCAAACACTCGTTAGGCACTTTTCAATAATTTTCATTTTATTAAGAGTAAATGGCTTTATGATCTGATATGTGATGGGGATAAAAAGGTCGGTAGGAGGCAGATACGAACCTGCGACGATCTGAAGTAGTAGACATAGGCTTTATTCTCTACGCCACTGGAGACAATAGGCAGCTTTTGTCATTCTTGCAGCTTCTTTATCTTAATCAGAAGTGTATATAGCCTCTGTTTAGAAAGATGAGCTATTTGCACTCAATGTAAATAGACACTCAAAGAGATTAAGAAATCCATGGGGGTGCTTTGCCGGGGTTAAGCAGTTTTTTGCCAGGTCTATAGCCCCCTCAAGGCCAAATATTGGTGAAGGCCAAATATTTTGTGCCCAAATGGAAACGGTGTCATTATGTAAAAAATTTTTACACACAACTGGCTGGATGAATAATAAAAATGTGTAGAGCATTTACGTAATTAAGTATTAAATTGAAGAAGGAAATTTTGGAATTGCACCTCTGTATTTGTTTCTGCTTTCCGTCTCTAAATGACTTTTCATACTGGGTGCGATGAGATAATGCAATACGAATGACCTACAAACTGTTCGTTTGTTGAAAGTTTTCATATTATTCAATATAACTCAGACTGTGGTCTGCTTTAATAAGACAGTCATATAGACCTGGGATGGCTTGAGGGTGAGAAAAATACAATATAGACAATTTCATCGGACATAAATTAATAGGTTGTCAAGAAAATGATCTGTGCTCAGATTATGGCATATAATCTCTTCTCTTTATAATGCTTCATTGTGGACCAGGTTTAAAAAGGTGAGCCTACACAAGCTTCAAATTGTCTCTAGTACTGACTGTTGAATAATCTTTCTCGAGCCTAGGCAAGTGGGCTGTTCCTTGGTCAGACCTATTGTCACACCCATCAGCCAGAGTGCCTTCGCGCTCCACTAGAGGGCACTTCACACATCACTCAGACTGTCATGTAACACTACATTACCCAAAATGCCATGCCCGTTCTCATTAACCATGATTTCATTCACCTGTAGCTAATTACCCCTGTGTTCCATACCCCTATTTAAACCCTGGGTTTTCACTCATTCTTTGAGAAGTCTTGTTGGTGTAACACTGCATGTCTGAGTGGTCCCTGCTTTTTGTGTATCGGCTGTCTTTTGGATTTACATTGTTTCCTGTATCTTGACCCGCCTATGAATTACAGATGTGCATATTACGTATCTATGAATGCTGGAATCCTCTGGATTTCATTCTCTGGTTTGGCTACATTATATTCCATAAATGCATAAGATACTAATAGGCTATATGCTTACCAAAAAATTAATCAATTAAACTGTCCACCAACTCGTTTTTAGCGAGCTAAAATAATAATACCTGATGCTCTTCTGAAAATGACCAGCTAGTGGCGCCTGAGAACGCTTTGGAAGCACTGCGCGTTGGTTGCTGTGATTTAGAATATCCGCAACAGTTAGCCTACTTGGTACTAGTATCTTATTTAGAAGAAAATTACTTAATTTGAAAAGGCAGTAACCATTAATATAAACTTCTCCATTGTTGTGTATGATGGTTGGTCAATGTAGTGTTTGTCCCGCCTCTTCTCCACTATGATTGGACTGCTGTGTAAAAAAGGACAGTGACGAGCTCTGGGTTTNGAGCTTTCCCTCTCTCTCTCTGTCTCCGCAGTAGACTCTGCTGGCTCTCACACACCCGGCTCCTGTCTCCGAGCTGTTTATATGCATCCCCACACCAATTACTGGAATAGAGGACAGCTGATCATCATTTGCACTTCGCACCCCATTTACTCACCACTCTTCTCTCAGCCTTCTCTCCCGCTGCAGACCTCGCTAAATCACACCCCCCTTGCCACAGTAAGCTTGTTCTATAAGGGTCACAAAATCTTAATTAACAATAACTATAACTAACGTTCAGTGCAGTGTAGGCTAATGCATTACAACAATACTTTTAAGAAGCTATTCTGTATTTAAACAGCAAAATTGTATGTTGTCTAGCATTTATTAATTTAATAATTTTATTAGCCCACCCTCTAAACTGTTAATCCCCCACCTTAGCTACCCCAAGAAAAAAGTCTTGGCGCCGCCCATGCTCTGGAGTAGGCATTGTTTTTATTTTTCAGGGTGGCAGGTGTCTAGATGACTATGTGGAGGAATTTGTAGACACCTGTCACCAAGCACCTTCATGTAAGAATTCGGGGTCGGGCTGGATGATGGGATCCACTTTTTGATGCCGCGATTCAGTCTGGTCATTGGAGTAATACCTGAACTTTGCATTATGGATTGCAGGATCCTCTTTTACAGTGTGCACAACCGAGTCCACTCCAGACTTGCCCAGCCACTCCGCTCCAATACTCACTTTCTACGATGGGCTTCTCCTGGAGTTCGGCCCCCCCATGAGCCCTCTCCATAGATCCTATTCAAGCCCTCTCCAGAGCCTTCCCAGGAGCCCGCACCAGCACTTAGCCCGAGCCCTGCCAGGAACCGAAGCTCCCCGAGCGTGGAGTGGCGTCCCGATTCCCCTCAGCATGCCCAAGAGGACTAGCCGCAAGTAGTGCTCTCCCTGCTCCAATGTCACGATCGTCATGGGCATCTCCAGCCTCCTTGCTACGGCCACCGTGGCCATCTTCTCCTCCGGTCCGGCTCCTCCGTCACGGCCATGGTGGCCGTCTTCTCCTCTGCTCCTTGCTCCATCGCAACGGCCACGGTGGCCATCTCCACGGCGGCAGCTCAGGGCCCCCCTGAGCTGCCGCCACAGCCATGGCCCCCCCTGAGCTGCCTGGAGTCTCCTGGTCCTCTTCACTGTCTGTCTCCTGCATGTTTGCATCTCTGTCAGTTCTTATTTGATGTTACATTGTACATGTTCTTTGATTACTTGTCTGTTTTTGGATGGTTTTTTTTGGATAACTTGCCTGTTTGCTGTTTATCTGTGGAATTAAATACCTTGTTTGGATTTCACTCTCGTCTGGTCCCTGGGTGTATGACAATATGAACACCATTTTTTTTAATGAAAACGTACTTCTTGAGGCAAACACTCTTTGTCCTTCAAACACTCTTTGTCCTTCATTGTGATAAATATAAAGAGGTGTCATAAAATCTCAAACCTCATCCCAGAGTTTCACAGCTCTTAAGAAACACTTTAAATTCAAATGTTACTGGGGTCAAACAGGCACCCATCGGCTGCTGCTAAATCAATTTTTCGTTGCTTATCCTCAGACACAAAGTACTGCCTTAAGGGCCAGGCATAGTCCGAGCGAATTGCGTTTTTTGTTCTGCGTTTGCTTGAAAATACTGAGAGACCTATACTGTTTTCAAACATTCCAACGTCCCTTTGTTTCTGGAGGTGGGGTATGGGCTGAGTGTCACAGATTGGCGGACTGGCAGAAGAAGAACCCAAGCGCAGGCAGGCAGTGAAGGGGTTAACAGATAATATTTATTCTACAAAAAACACAAAACAAAAACACTCACAATGGGGAAAACGAAACTGAGATAAAAAACTGAAACAAAACACTTCCCACAGGGGGGCAAAAACAAGCTAACAAAACAAGGCACGACACAACGTCTTACAAAAAAACAACACGGCAGGGTGACTAAGACTAAAAACACAACTCACGAATAAAGGACAAGGCACAGAACAGGAACCAGGGTAACACAGGAACATGAGCACACCCACAACGCAAACACAACGTAATACACGAGCACAGGACAAAGAAACAAGAGGGTATATATAGGGAAACACAAAGGAGGGATAACGACACAGGGCAGGTGAGGGTAATCAAACACTTAGGGAAAGATAACAAGGAAACGAGAGGAGCTGGGCCAATGACAAGACACTGGAGAGAACGTATATTATTGTCCAAAGGACAACAATAAGTTTCTCTCCACACATAACCAAAGACTTTGTCATGGCTCTGCTACAGGACCAAGAAAAACATGACTAAGGAAGCAGAGCCATGGCACTGAGTATGTAAAATTAGCTGCTGTGCACGTAATCTCAAACAACAAACATGACAGCTGTTATAAAAGAACATGAATGAATTTGTGTTTTATATGAATATTTGCCTTATAACAGGGGTCGGCAACCCGTGGCTCTTCTGCACCCCTGCTGTGGCTCCCTGCAGTCTTTATAAGGCCCTGTTTATGCCTGGTAATAAGATATGTTTTGGTCGATCAGATCATAAATTCAATTTAATTCAATTTATTTATTTATATAGCGCTTTTCACAATGTGCATTGTTCCAAAGCTTTACAAGAGCAAATAAGAAAAACAGAAAAACACAGAAAGGTAAAACACAGCACAGTGCATGGTGTTTATAGACCAAGCAAGATAATTCTAATAAATAATATCTAATAAATAAATAAATGCAGTCTCCCAGCGAGCAAGCCAACACTGCCCTGCTGTGGCGAGGAACCCAAATTCCAATGATGAATAAATGGAGAAACCAGGCTCAGCCGGGAAAAAGGCACATACACGTTTACACCTGCTGCTATAATCCGTCTATTTTGTCCACTTTTGACCTGATTTCTTCAAGAAATATCTGAAAAAGCATACACATTACACCAGGGTGTGTGGCTGGCTAAATGTATTTGCTTTTGCATATATTTCAATAATGTAAATAATATACGAAATAAGTGCATGCAATGTATATACGAGCGCGACCGGTGTTCTGTCAATTTATGCATCCCTATCAAATTTTGCTACCTCCATACAAAACAGAACTAACCGTGTTGAATTAGCGCTTTACTATGGAGCGATTTTAGTCTCATTAATTATTCACACATAAAACAAGATGTATACTTGCGTAGCCAGTTTCACATGCATAAAACCTAATTCACGTGCACAAATTATATATGTACATTCACAAAAAACAATTCACGTGCTTAAAATAAAATTATATTCTCATAAAATATGTTTCACAAACGCTTAATACAATTCACAGACATACAACTGTGCACAAATATTTTGAAGTTTATCATTGAATGTGAATGTGCAAATCGTCACTCACGTGTGAATCGCCCTGGATTTGTGTGTGTGTATTTTGAGACTCTCTTGGCAGCGCTGTCCCTCCCACTTGAGTTGTCATCCTGTTTAGCCAATCATATTCAACCTTTCCATTCAACCAATCATAATCGTAGAGAGCACAGAATTCAAGGAGCACTGCACTAAAGGCTCGTTTGTACAGCTTCGCTGATCTACTCTCTGAGCTGTGATGCAGTATTAAAACATAATACAGCCACACAATAAATCTGTTTTTATTAACTTCTTTTGTAGAAAAAAAAGTATGAAATAGTGAGTGAACATGACTATTAAGTTCTGGCTGTGTAACGAAACACAACACGTCATCTGCATATAGGCAAATTTTTTGCTCTGACCCTCTAATTCTTATTCCTTGAATCCCCTGTTCATCCCTTACCAACTGTGCTCCATAGCACTCAATGAACAAAGCAAAAAGAGCAGGACTGAGGGGGAAACCCTGTCTGCAACCCCTGTCCAAGGTAAAATTCTGGGTGAGATGCCCATTAAATCTTATTTTAGCACTCGGTGAGGAGTAGAGAGATCTAATACATTTGATAAATTCCTCTTTAAAGCCAAATCTATTCAATGTTGAGTACAGGTATTCCCAACGAACTGTATCAAATGCTTTTTCAGTGTCTAAGATAATTAGCACTCCTTGGATCTTTTCTCTTGTGACATAGTCTATTACATGCAACACCCGTCTGATATTATCTTGTGTCTGTCTGTCACGTACAAAACCTGTCTGGTCCAAGTCCACCAAATCTACTATTATGTTTTCTAGTCTTTTGGCTAATATCGATGCAAATAGTTTATAATCTATATTTAGAATTTAGATTGGCCGAAATGAACTCCTTTTATCCTTACCCTCCTTAGGGATGACCGAAATTATTGCCTCGCTCCATGTTCTTGGCGGAACGCCTCCCTTACGTATATGATTAAAACAGTCGAGGTTAACTGGTCTTTAAAAGCCTTATACCATTCGGTTGGGAAGCCATCCGTTCCTGGCGTTTTATTAACCTTTAACCTAGATATTGCTTTCCCTATTTCTTCTTCCGAGATCTCTGCCATCAGGGATTTGTTTTGTACATCACCTATGGAAGGTAAATCAAGTAATTCCAAAAAAGAGGTTATTTCCTGCGGGTTAGTTGTGTTTGGCTCTTTATACAATTTTTTGTAATAATTTTCAAAAATACTATTAATATCCTCTTGCTTGTAACAAGTTTTTTTGTTTTTTGGGTACCTAATTTCAAAGATTGTGCTCTCTGCTTGTTGCTTCCTTAATCGCCATGACATTAGTTTCAAAGCCCTTGAACCGTTTTCGTATTACCTGTGCTTAACAAATTTGTCATTTTTCTCCAATTCATCCTCATACATTTTATTTATTTCCTTTTTGACTTTATTAATTTTGATTAATATATAGGTGTAACAAAGTTCAATGTAGGGAAGGAAGGCGGCGGTAACCGGCGAACATTTAAACAATAAACTTTAATAAAAAATAAACAAACAATAACACGGAAGTAAAAGGCCGGCAGCCACCTCACGGTCGACTGCCGGCCACACAAACATAAATAAAACTTAACATTTCCGGGCCCGGTCCTCTCTCTCGATGGTCCGGTCGCTCGTCCTCTTATGCTCCCGAGCTCCCCCATGAGGCATGCAGGGACCGGCAGTCGCACAGCTTCTTCTCAGCATGTTCTCTCTCTAAGGTGTTCAAGTTCTCTTGCAGTTCAAGGAGCTTTATACATCTTTCCTTTTTTCTAAGGCATGTAAGGGCTACAAGTTTTCCCCTAATCACTGATTTTAAAGCATCCCATAAGACACTAGATGAAACCTCCCCATTATTGTTGAATTCCATGTACTCTGCAAGTTCTTTTTTAATATATTCCTTCCATGTACTTTCATTCAAAATACTTGTGTTTAAACGCCACAGCTTATTCTTCTTCTTAACTTCTAAATGTAAAGTCAAATAAACTGCAGAATGATCAGATGTCTCTCGTTCCTATCTTACAATCAATAATTCTGTGTCTATCTGGTTTACAGACAAAAAAATAATCAATTCTTGAGAATACATTTTGACTTGCCGAATAAAATGTAAACTGTTTTTCTGATGGGTGGAAATCTCTCCATCCGTCTATTAGTCCCATCTCCATCATGAGTTTTTTTAATTAACCTAGCTCTAGAAGATAGTTTCTTAAGTGCATTAGAAGAATCAAGTTTAGGCTGTAATTGAGTATTCCAGTCTCCGCCGCATATTAGAACTCCAGAGGCTTCCAAAGCCAGTAACTGAAAAATTTCTTTAACATAGGAATTGTCCTGTTGAGGGGGTATGTATACATTAACTAATGTGACCTCCTTTTGATCTAATAGTCCCTTAACCAGGACATAACGACCCTCTCTGTCTTTCTTTTCAGAGATCATCCAGAAGTTTACACTATTAGAAATGAGAATTGCTACCCCTCTTCTTTTCCCCTTCTTATAGGATGAATAAAATACATCCTTAAACCCCTTTTTCATCTTTGCAATAGCCTTGCTTCTCTCAATTGGGTTGTGTAGGCCATTGACATTAAGGGTAACTACCATATACTCCTGACTTTGCATTTAAACCCGCAACAGTATTCAGTGTGTTTACCACCCGTTACTGGTGACCAAACCAGAGCCATTTTGGAACTATTTAACTAGAACAAAACATAAAAGCAAACATTCCTACTAAGAAACAAAGAAAGTAAATAGACCTCCATTTTGAAGTAACCACCACTTCTTAGTCTCAGTGCAGATTATAATATCGTTAAGGATACTATATGCACTTAGAAACGGCAAACTCAAGTTTCTTACCAGTCTTTGTTGGTCATCTACAGTATATACTCAGTTAAAGGCAAAGGTTGATTTTAGTCATTAACTCAATTATTTAGTCCATTCACAAGTCCAGCGATAGCAGCAAGTTCTCTTACCCACCATTTTAAGCAATGCCATTCCTTACTGCAGTTCCACTCAAATGTCATTAACTCTCCGCCGTCCATGTCCGCATCACATATCCGGATCTTTATTCTTGGGTGTAGATGTATTAGTTAGTCTACGTATCCGACCGATGACTCTAGCCACCTTTACCTTTAAGTCTATTTTGGGTGTTGAAAACGTCTTGGTTACGGATGTAACCTCGGTTCCCTGATGGAGGGAACGAGATGTTGTGTCGAACCGACAGAATGGGGTTTGTCTTGAGAACCTATCATCTTCTGAGTATTTAGAAAAGGCCAATGAAAATTGGCGAATGAAATTTGCATGCCGGGCTCCTCCCCGGATGTCCGGGTATAAGAGGGAAGCCGGCGTGCTCATTCATTCACCTGTTGGTCTGAGGAGCCTAAAGCATCCTCCCCCGACCGCTGGGGTGGGCGGCCAGTGTTGTGGCATGAGGGACACAACGTCTCGTTCCCTCCATCAGGGAACCGAGGTTACATCCGTAACCAAGACGTTCCCTTTCTGTCGGTCTCTCGACGTTGTGTCGAACCGACAGAATGGGGTTCCTATGGAAAACGCCACAGCACTGAGCCGCGTCACAATCTCTGCGGAGCGACGTTGACTGGCCTGGGCGAGTCAGACGAACACGCTAACGCGAAATTATGACCTTCCAGTGGAGAGGAAGGGGGACCCAGAGCTTTCCACAAAAAGTTGGGAAGCCCCCTAACGCCGGCCGTCACGGGCGGAGGCCTGATTCTCTAAATGGCGAGAAGCCGCCCGGCACCGTACGGGCCACTGGGTAAGCATTATTCCCCCCTGGGGGGAAAAAACGCTGCAGAGGCCACTACCTACCGTAGGGAGGAATTAGTGGAGACACCACATGGTCTCACCATCAGGGGAGAACTCATGGGAGGAATGTGCGGACTGCAGGAGTTAACCGCAAGGTGGGAGTCCACCTGGGGAGGTCATGGGTTGCCAAGGTGGGAACCATTCATGAGGATACATCAGACGGAACAGCCCACGGAGGGGGGGTTACCACGTCTGGAGCACTAGGTCCGGTTAGAGCTATGTGGGAGATAACTCAACTGTTCCCCGGCCTAAGGGGGCAGGGCTGCTCTGCCCAGCCTGTCCCCTGGAAGGGTGCTTAGTGATGGATGGAATGCCTGTTCTTTACCCGAGGGGAAAGAAGTGAGGCGGGATCGCCACTGCTCCCCCCGGAGGGGGAAGGGCTTCCGCAGGCGTATGCCCTACCGGCTGCCGGTCCCACACCTTGCCAGGATGCGGGCTGACACCGGTTCCGCGCGTAGGTATTAGAACCTCACGGAGTTGTTGGGCATAGCCCAACCCGCAGCTCTGCAGATGTCTGCCAGAGAGGCGCCCTGAGCCAGTGCCCACGAGGGGTGTGCCTCACTCCCAACGGGCAGGGGCGAATAGAGATCGGTATGCCCTAACGAGGGCATCCACGATCCAGTGCGCCAGCCTCTGTTTGGAGACAGCCCTCCCTTCTGCTGACCTCCGAAACAGACAAAGAGCTGCTCAGAGCTTCTGGGCTCTGCGTGCGGTCCAAGTAGAGGCGCCGTGCGCGTACTGGACACAACACGGATAGGTTGGGTCTTCCTCCCCGGTGGGGAGCGCCTGCAGGTTCACCACCTGGTCTCTCGGGAGAGTGGTGGGAACCTTGGGCACGTAGCCGGGGCGGGGTCTCAAGATAACGTGAGAATCCCGGCCCCGAGTTCTAGGCAATCTGT
The DNA here is from genome assembly GCF_024868665.1 of Triplophysa rosa. Taxonomy (NCBI): domain Eukaryota; kingdom Metazoa; phylum Chordata; class Actinopteri; order Cypriniformes; family Nemacheilidae; genus Triplophysa; species Triplophysa rosa. The sequence continues at coordinate 1,781,598 of NC_079909.1, read as the reverse complement.
GGACACGGAGGGTGCTTGTAGATCCCCTACCCTCTTGGAGGTGAGCGCCATGCGGAAAGCCGTCTTTATCAAGACTGAGAAAGAGCGGCAACCCCGAGAGGCTCGAAGGGGGCGGGGCCTCTTGAGGCCCGCCACCTAGGTCGCAAGAGGGTACGGAGCGCGGGTAAGGTGGTCACCCTCTCGCGCCCCTTAGGAACCTAATGACCAGGTCGTGCTGTCCCAGAGGCTACCCAGCACTTGGGTCATGATGAGCGGCCGTAGCGGCTACATACATTCCCAGTGTGGAGGGGGAGAGGTTACTCCCCCGTCTCTCTTGAGGACGGGACAGCTCGTACCCGACCGAGCAACTCCGCGGGTCTTCTCGCCGAGAAGAGCACCAGGACGAGAAGAGGCGCCACCTATGGGCGTATAGCCGCCCAGTGGCCGAAGCCCTAGCCTGAGTGACGTCCCAACCGGACCGGGGGTGGGTCACTCAGGATCTCCTCGTCCCGTCCAGACATGGAGACCAGGTTTTGCCTGGGATGCCGTAACGTGCCCCTTCCCCTGGGGAAGCTGTCCGCCAGGGGGAGCGGCCAGGGGGGAGTTGTTGTCAGAGCCTCAGCTCCGAGAACCAAGTCCTGGTTAGGCCGAAGGGGCGTAACTAGTACCACTTGATGCTCCTCTTCCCTGGCCTTGCACAGGCCCTGTGCAATGAGGCTCACTGGGGGGAAGCGTACTTCCGCTTGTCCCGCGGCCAGCTGTGCGCAAGGGCATCCGTGCCGAGGGTACCTCGGACAGGGAGTACCAAAGCGGACAATGGGTGGAGTCCGGGGAGGCAACAGGACCACCTGTGCCTGGCCGAACTGCCCCAAATGAGCCGGCTGCGCGGGGAGGGAGTCGCCACTCTCCGCGAGGCGTCAACTGACGAGAGAGCGCATCGGCTGTCTGGTTCAGGACGCCTGGGATGTGTGTGGCTCGCAGGGAGCTGATCACCTGCTGACTCCAGAGGAGGAGGCGTCGGGCGAGTCATGTTAGCTGCTGTGAGTGAAAGAATACGCCACAGCAGCTGTGCTGTCCGACCGGACCAGCACGTGCTTCCCTGCACGAGAGGTAGTAGCCTCCTCAATGCAAGTAGCACAACCAACAACTCTAGGCAGTTGAAATGCCAACGCAGGCGGGGGCCCGTCCACCGCCCCGACACTGCTTGCCCGTTGCACACGGCACCCCAACCTTGCAGGGAGGCATCCCAAAGGGGACCCCTGTCCGCAAGAAGGTCATGGAGACCAGGGGGTTAGGGTGTGTCGGCAGAAAAGCGTGTGACCATACGCCTGCTGCCGGTGTGCCACGCTCTCCAAGGAACTTGACTCTGCAGCCAGTGTTGGAGCGGTCGTATGTGCATCGACCCGAGGGGGACCACCCCCGCCGAGGATGCCATGTATCCCAGGAGCCTCTTGTTACAGGGGGACCGCTGACTGTCTGATCTTCAGGCAGTTCAACACTGATCGGGCGCGCTAGTCAGTCGCGCTGCCTCTGGGAGGCCGCGAGGGTGCGGGCTTCCTCGTCGCGGGTCTCGCGCCCCCCCCGGGGGGTGAGCGGGGCCGCTCGTGAGGACAGAGTCGAGTTCCATACCGAGAAAGAGGATGCTCTGCACCGGGGAGAGCTTGCTCTTTTCTCAGTTGACCTGTAGCCCCACCGATCTAGGTGCCGGAGCACCAGGTCCCTGTGTGTACACAACAGATCTCGAGAGTGTGCCAAAACTTGAGCCAGTCGTCGAGATAGTTAGTACCCGCACACCTCCTTCCCTACGGGGAAGGAGGGCGGCTTCCACGACCTTCGTAAAGACTCGTGGAGACAGGGACAGACCGAAGGGGAGGACCCTGTACTGATATGCCCGTCCCTCGAACGCGAACCGTCGGAACGGCCGATGTCGAGGGAGGATCGAGACATGAAAGTACGCGTCCTTCAGGTCGATTGCCATGAACCAGTCCTGACGCCTGACGGACGCCAGGATGCGCTTCTGCGTGACCATCCTGAAAGGCAGCTAGTGTAGGTGCCTGTTCAGAACACACAGACCCAAGATAGGGCGCAACCCTCCGCCTTTCTTAGGGACAATGAAGTACGGGCTGTAAAACCCGCTGAACACCTCGGCCGGTGGGACGGGCTCGATCGCTCCCTTCACCAGAAGGGAGGCGACCTCCGCCCGAAGTACGGGGGCATCCCTGCCTCTGCCTGAGGTAAAAGGACGTCCCGGAACTTGGGCGGACGTGTAGCGACTGAATCGCGTAGCCGAGACGGATCGTCTTCCTCAGCCCGCCTGACAGTCTGGGAACTCCCAGAACTGTGACAGGGGACTAGAGGTTGATCTGCTTCATCGCCCCCGCGGAGGGTGGTTCGATGGCTAGCAGTACGGATTCCTTGCCAGGGGAGGCCCCCCGGGGAGGAGATCGGCTCTGCCATATTTCCTGCCTGGCGACTGCGCAGCTCAACGCACTGTCTGACTGAGAGTGCTGAGGGCTGGTGTTTATACTCGACATTGCGCTTTGCCATGACGCAACGTCGAGTTTGCCGTTCACCGTCGTGCAGAGGGTGAGAGCGGCTGAGGTAACCCAGAGAGAGAGGAAACTCTCCTTTTTGAGAGTAAGTGGGCGCCAGCCCCCCAGAGGGGGCCAGCAGATGGAGGGACGGGGCAGGAACCGTCCCTATCCGACCTACCAGCGCTGTGGCTGGGGTCGGGCCCAATGGTAGCCTCGATCCCCCTGAGGTGATCCCATGACAGCCGCTGCCCGCGGCTGCTGATGGGGCGATGGTCTCCTCTTCGCTGTCTCCTCCAGGTCACTGGAGGGCGTTGAAGAGGACCAGGGCTGCTGGGAAGCAGACAGTGCACGGGACTCGACGGCCGAGGCGGCCGAGTTGCGGCACGGAGGACTGCTTTTTACTGTCGAGAACCCTCCACAGTAACACCAACCAGCCCCCCCTTGCGAGACGGGTACGTCGAGAAAGCGGACCTTCTCAGCGTTACTCATCTGCGCAAGTATCGGCCAGAGGAGTTCCTCATGGACCACAAGTGTGGACATCGTCCGACCCAGGGCCCCCGTGGTCACCTTGGTCGCCCGTAGAGCGAGGTCGGTGACGGCGCGGAGTTCCTGCATAAGCGCTGGGTCGGTCTTACCCTCGTGGAGCTCTCTCAACGCCCTGGCCTGGCAGGAGCCATAGCGTGGAGAGAGGAGGCAGCCTGGTCCGCCGCAATGTAAGCTCTCGACACCAGAGATGCCGAGACACCACATGCTTTGGACGGGAGTCTAGGTCGAGCCCCCCCAGGTGGCCGCCACCTACGGGCACGAGTGCACCGCGGCGGCAACTCCACCTGGGGACACCGACGCATCCTCCAGCTGTCTCAACCTCGAGGGAAGAGAGGGTGACAGAACTTTGTTTGACGTGAAACGTGCCGGAAGGGGCGTTCCAGGTCTTGCAAAGTTCCTCATGCACTTCCGGTAAACACGGCACTGGGGGCGGGCGCGGCTTGGAGCCGCGCTCAAACCCGAGGCGCCATGTAGCCAGCCGCGAACGCCGGGAGAGGCAGTGCGGGCACTGCAACCCAACACTCACGGCGGCCCGGGAAAGCATGGCCGACATCTCGACATCCGCTTTTTCCTGGGCTCGACCCCCCGAGGGAGGGAGCCCGAAGAATCGTCGGAGTCGGATGGCAGTACGTCACCCCCCGATGCTGCAAGAGACCTCTCATCATCACGCATCGTGTCCGAATACGTGATTGAGGAATAAGACGGCGGACCGTCTTTTTGGGGAACGGTCAGACGAGCGAAACGAGGTGTGAACGGTCCGTGAGCCGTGGCTGGCGGATTATCGCTCACAGTAATCCTCATATCACCCTCGCTGCTTGCCATAGCGGACGGCAGGGCCGTAGTCCTGCCGCCACGGAACGGGGAGCAAACGAGGTGGTGGCTGAGTCCCGTGGGAACACAGCCACCTGTGACGCAACGTCTGAATCGTCACCGCCCGCAGTGCGGGCAGGACGTATCCACAACGTCTGCCCCAGCGTACTGGAAGCAGGCATTGTGTCCGTCCCCCTCCTCGATGAGTGTGTTGCACCCATGAGAACAGCGGGACAAGCCACGCTGGAGAAATTTGCTCTTTTAGAAAAGGAAATTTGCTCGAACACCTCCGGAACTGCCGAGACGCCCAGGGGAGAGTCACTGCAGGAAGGGACCGTCCGCTGTCCACGTCGTAGATTCCAGCAGAAAAATGATCACCAAAGATCGTAGAGATGCTCATCAGATGCGTAGGCTCTGAAGAACAAAAGGTGAATGAATGAGCACGCCGGCTTCCCTCTTATACCCGGACATCCGGGGAGGAGCCCGGCATGCAAATTTCATTCACCAATTTTCATTGGCCTTTTCTAAATACTCAGAAGATGATAGGTTCTCAAGACAAACCCCATTCTGTTGGTTCGACACAACGTCGAGAGACCGACAGAAAGGGAACTCTGCAGCTTCTCTTTAATCCGTTCCTGGCTGATCTGTCGGGTTGTCGATCTCGTTGTTCGTTGCCACGGAGTCTTCCGCGTTTTGTCCGTTGTGTCAATGGCTTTCTCTCCATCTTTTAGAATTCCTCTCTTCTTCAGATCCTCGGCCGCATCCGCTGTGCATTCATATGTGCGAGACCCGTTTTCAATAAAGACTCTCAATTTCGCTGAAACCGTATTCCTCTTTCCCTGAGAATCCTCCTGATCTGCACGTACTCTTTTCTTTCTGCCATCATTTCTACTGGGTAGTCGTTATCAAAATATATCCCCCTGTTGCCGTAGTAGATCTCCTTTTCTTCAAGGCGGAGTGCAGGACCATCTCTTTAGTTTTAAACATCTCTGTAGTCATTATCTGTATGTCCGATCGATTGACGGCAATGTTATTTTCCATTTCATCCCCGATTAGCCGCAGGTTCGGTCTGTGCCCGCCATGACACTCTTGCTGATTACGCGTCCATACTCTTGAGCTCGCCACCGGAAGTCTCTCAGGTTGTTCTTAATAATAAAACATATGCATCGCAATACTTGCAACTCAAAATTAAACATATGGCTTACAGCCATTTTTGAAGATGATACGTTTAAAAATACAACCGTTTCTTTTGAAGAGTATTGTGTTGCACCTATATTTCATAGAAGAAAGTGTTTTAGTAAATACAAATAAAGTAAATATTCAAAATCAACATTGCGTGAATAAAATAATAAACTGTTTTGGCGTTGCATGTATCTTGACATTATTTTCCGTGCTGATAATGTTCCGTCCCTGACCTTTCCCTGAATGAAATCGGTAAGTTTCCCATGTCAAAGAAGGCGGAGCATCAGAGCACACCTACCCAGACTTGTTGAATATGAGAGTTACAACACTCACCTCCATTGTAAGAATGGAATGCGGAAGTAACTCGTCATGGAGTGTCCGATAGTTCCAATCACTGAAGCCCATTAATTTCAGTATCTCCAAAACGCATTTTGTTGTACAGTTGGTGAAATAACGGCATGTTTTTACATTTTAATGGGTTGGCAGTTGAAATTAAATGTTAAAATTAAACGCAAAGACTGATCTTATATTCGCATTACTCCCAAGATAATATGCTGCTATAAATGTAGTCAGCGTAGTAATAAGTGTACACGGTGTGCTTATATTTACATTTACATTTAATCATTTAGCAGACACTTTTATCCAAAGCGACTTACAGGGAGTTCAAGGAGCAATAAGCGATATGTCATACAGGAGCAATAACACAATAGGTGCTAATACAAAGTTACTAGTTTCAACAAAAGCCAGACCAATACCTGTTGAGAGAAAGAGAGAGGGTTAGTTTTTTTTTCTTCTCATTTGTCTGTCAGGTATTGTTGTGGAAAAATATCAGTCTTGTAGTTCAAAAAAATCTCTCAGACAAAGAAGGTCTGGGTGTCAAGGAGTTAACTTTATTTGCCAAACAAAGTGAGATGTTCCAAGTCATCTAAAACCAGGTGTTTTCAGTCTACAGTTATAGTGAAACTTCTGAAAGGTGGACCTTTCTAAAACCAATCAGGTAGATTCCCGTTATCTCTTATTTTTATTAACCAATTGTTGATTTTCTGCCACCAATATATCCCAGGCAACAAGGTGCGTATTTATTCGTGGTAGGCTGGCTATTACCTAATTTTTAAAATATATTTTTATATATCCTCGCCCACCACAATTATGTCATGACCTGTTTCCCCTTCTTCACCTCCTTCTCTTGTCTTTATCTGTGGCAAAACTGTGGCCTTGCTGAATGTAGATTGTAGTCATTGTAACGGGGCGGAACATGCCCAGATTTGGTCATACTGTAGGGTTGGGGCCAGAAAAAGTCCCCAGATTTCATAAACACTGCCAGACATCAAAAACACAGCTGCGCAGGGTGCTTTTCAGAATCTCATACAAATGTGTTTAAAACGAAGAGCAATACATAGTGAATAATGATCAAAAACATAAAGCCATATCATGAAATTCCTCCATAGTATTCACAGAAGAGATATGGTTTAAGTCGTTTTTTGAATGTTGTGAGAGATATGGTTGACCGAACTGAGTTAAGCCCGATTTTTACTTCTGCGTCGGACCTACACAGTTGCCTCTACGCCGAAGGCTACGTGTCGGTTTTCATTTATACTTCCACTTCGTTGTCCGTAGGGCTGTGCAAAAATATCGATACATGTAACTATCGCAATATTTTTTTTTCAATAGTGTATCGATAGTGATACCTCTACTATCGATATTTTGTTTTAAATCTTGTCATATACATACGGCCAAAAGTAAGTGGAAGCGAGCATGGTGAAAAATATAAGAACGTTTGGAGCTCTCAGAGCTGATGTGTGCGTGTGCTCTGGTTTTCAAAATAGGTATTGAGTAATGAGTTATATAAAATAATGCTGTTTGTAGGCTTCGCAAGTCATGACACAAGTCACTTGGCTACTGCAGTGCATTAGACAAAAAGTTTATTAAGAAAAGTAACAATGACATTTATTGTGCTTTCATGGATGTGACACCAGCGCATTTACAGCACGGATGAAGCAGGGGGGATGAAGCATACTGCCCATGTTCAATGTTTTAACTGTAATCAGGGCTCGACATTAACGCTTGTCCGGGACAAGTAAATGTTTTGCATGGGCAAGTGAGAGACAATTTTACTTGCCTGACCGGACTATGCAATACATAGTGAATAATGATAAAAAACATAAAGACAGATCAAAAACATAAAGACATATCATGAAATTCCTCCATAGTATTCACAGAAGAGATATGGTTTAAGTCGTTTTTTGAATGTTGTGAGAGATATGGTTGACCGAACTGAGTTAAGCCCGATTTTTACTTCTGCGTCGGACCTACACAGTTGCCTCTACGCCGAAGGCTACGTGTCGGTTTTCATTTATACTTCCACTTCGTTGTCCGTAGGGCTGTGCAAAAATATCGATACATGTAACTATCGCAATATTTTTTTTTCAATAGTGTATCGATAGTGATACCTCTACTATCGATATTTTGTTTTAAATCTTGTCATATACATACGGCCAAAAGTAAGTGGAAGCGAGCATGGTGAAAAATATAAGAACGTTTGGAGCTCTCAGAGCTGATGTGTGCGTGTGCTCTGGTTTTCAAAATAGGTATTGAGTAATGAGTTATATAAAATAATGCTGTTTGTAGGCTTCGCAAGTCATGACACAAGTCACTTGGCTACTTCAGTGCATTAGACAAAAAGTTTATTAAGAAAAGTAACAATGACATTTATTGTGCTTTCACGGATGTGACACCAGCGCATTTACAGCACGGATGAAGCAGGGGGGATGAAGCATACTGCCCATGTTCAATGTTTTAACTGTAATCAGGGCTCGACATTAACGCTTGTCCGGGACAAGTAAATGTTTTGCATGGGCAAGTGAGAGAGAATTTTACTTGCCTGACCGGACAAGTAACTTGAAAAAAAGAACAGTGCAACATATATGTAGAATAATAAGAATATATGCATTAGACAGAGCAGCGTGTTTGTCCTGGTTGTGCTTGTTTGTGTGTGACAATAATCAATGGCGCACCGCACTGAGTCCACGCGGATGCGGAATCCTGTTATTTAAATGTCATCTGGCTGTTCTGGATGTCTGAGTGAATTATGTGCACAGTTTAACATACAACACAAGTGATGGTCGAGGATTTATCAGTGCTGCACTGTATGGGGATATGAACACATGAACTTCATCTCCAGAGTTGCTCTGAGAGTTTATTTTACGAGCGTTTTACTGTTGAGTGAAGCTATCTGCAAACAAGCGTCTTCCCAAAGACCTGTCAAAATAAAAGTCCCGTTAAATTGAACACTCAGACAAAAAATACTGTAGTGTACTATTGAAAATTGAAGTGCCCTTGTAATAAATTGATAAACACTGTATACTATAGTAAAGTTCAAAAACAATATAGTAGGAATTTTACTGCAGTTTACTATAGTAAATACTATAGTAACCTACAGTAATTTATGTGGACAAATATACCACTATTGTATAGTAAAAAAGGAAAAACACAGAACTTAGAAATATTAAAACAAATTTAGGTAATCTAAAAATTATATGGCCCTAATTTATCCATCTGTATGTAACATTAATGTCTTTTGTCAGTCATCTGCCTATTCATGTTGAACTACACTTGCACATTTCTGCCTGTGCTACCAAACTTTAAACCTTTCTAGCACTAGTGCTATGTGCAAAAAAAGTTAATTTACAGCCTTAACACTAATAATAATTACTGCTTGCCATTGTTTTATAGCAGTCACGGAGAGTAGGCCTATAAACAAATTCAGGCGGCCAAAGCGGACACTAGTTAAAATGCTTAGAAGCAAACTTGACCAATCTAAATCCGAAACAATTATATTGATTATATTATATTATAATTCAAATGAAATATATATATTTTTTTATAAGTAATTTTTGTACTCGGACAAGTGAATGTCAAATTTACTTGTCCGAAGGACAACCACATGACAATGCTTAATGTCAAGCTCAATGACTTGCGTGAGCCACCTTATTCCCCTGTGCTACCCACTTGAGGGGTGCAATCCACAGTTTGAGAACCCAAATCTCTGATCTAAAGGTCCATGCATCGCACATCATGGCCACTCTGCAGAGGGAAGGGATGTTTTTACACTTATCCTTACAGAAAACCCCAGGTGGTGGACAGCATGTTGTATTTCTAGCTCTACTTTTTACATTTTCTATTTAAAGTATTGCAGTATATTGCAAATGTGTATCGTATTGTATCGAAATACATAGAAATATATTGTATCGTGACCCATCTATCGTGATATGTATCGTATCAGGAGGCACTTGCCAATACACAGCCCTATTTGTCTGCGTCAACAAGCAATGACCACTAGGCGTCAGTGTCCACGCGCGTGTTGCTTGTGTAACCAAGACAAGAGCCGAAGAAGAAGCAGCTCATTTGAGAAGCATTAACAGCTACAGCGGTAAGTAAACAGCCGCTTTTGTTGCAGATTTGAGATGTTAAATACAGAAGCACAAATAATTTACTTAGATAATTCATTCGAAAATGCGTTTGAGTAAACATGACTCTATCGCAGAGTTTTTTGACCTGAGAGAGGGGTTCAAACAGACCAATCACAGCGCTTGCGGTCCGCCGTAGGTCCTACGCACGAGTATAAACTGAGCTTTAGGAAGAATGTTCCACCAGGAAGGAGGAACAAAAGCAAAATTTATGCAAATACAGTTGCTGTTGTCTGTCCCGTTATAATCCATTTAAATAGGTTGACAGCACGGATTTGTTTGGAACTACTGAGCGCTCCATGAACCACGTTACCATACGGTGGTGAGATTGAGTGTCGTAACTCTCATATTCAACAGCTCTGCACCTACCTATTACTCAAGGGCCATGAACCAATGGTGGCTCGAATGTGTTTACCTCCCAACCCAAACTTTCCCGGAGAGTTCTGTTTGGTTTGCTGCACCGAACTAGTTAAAAGAATTGTCGTTTGGACCAGAATTTATTCGAAATCATGTCACAGGTAGTTTGCCGGGCCCATTAATCTCCACATAAAGGTATTTCTTTTCCCTTTTGTGTTAAAAATGTTATTTTGATTTTCAGTTGTTTATATTTCAAAATGAATGTTTTACTATATTTTATCATTTTCTTAGCATCTTATTTTAAACTGTTGTTATTGTTACTGTATGTTTCTTGTTTTACGTTCAATGCTTTAGCAATATACACACAATTATGCCAATAAAGTGCCAATAAAGTACCAATAAAGTAAAGAAAAAAATGAAGCAATCAGTGTCCAGAGAGTAGTATTTCAATTGTGGCATTTAAAAAAGAGATTTAAAAAAGAAGAGGAGATAGGATATCTTAGAGGATATTTTAAATCTGAACAGTTAGGATAGTATGTTGATGTGCCATAAACACAATTTTATACCATCACATTTTATACTAATTGATAAACTGTTTTGGCAAATTTTTCATTTTCTCACAGCACATTACTTTGTTCATATTGAATCTAATTTGTATTTTTTATCTGTTTTCTTGCCTTTAAGATATCAGAAAGCCGCTGAGGAGATAAGTGCAGACAAAAAAAAATTGGTAAGTTCTGCCATTGCACTTTATAAAGTTTACCATTGCTGTAGCTCTAATTTCGTATATATACATACGAAACTTCCCTCAACTCTGAGCTACGCTATCCATTATATTCTATTTATTTACCTGCCTGTTCATTGTAAACTCATCTGTTGTAATAAACCATCATCGTCTGCCTAAAGGGGGAAAACATTAGACATGAAGCGCCAAGCCGCCTAATGTAGCGCCATTGTTTGTAAAAATGAACATATTGTTTTCTATGCACACACTGGCACCGTCATTCGGCGTCTGGCAGCGATGGAATTTCTGAATCTTGCAGCGACACAGCGTGCCACTCACATAATTTGACATTAAATTGTATGTTATTTGGCTAAAATCATCTTTAATGTACAAACTGACTTCACCATAAGCTGCAAGCGGAATCACGGAAAAATACCACATTAAAACAGAAAACTGAGTCAATTCTACCAAATAAATAACAGAGTTCTCCGAAACGCTGTGCGGCTCCGACATTTCGCCACTAGAGGTGTTGATCTGAAAATTAAGTCATAAACCAGTGTTTACAATTATTTTAACTAATAAGTAATTACTTTTATTATGTAAATTAAGAAACAAAAATAAATAAAGCATGTTTGTAGTGATCTATGGCCAGTGATCATCTCAGGATGAGTACGTATCACTATTAAGTGAAGTCTAGACAAATATTACTAAAGAAACAGAGCCATATGTTTTGTTGTTGATATATGTTGGATAATTTTGCATTTGACATACATTACATATAAGATGAGTGCAGTAAAAAGTCGAAGGTCAATTGTATGGGACCATTTTGAGTTTCTTGATTTCAACCAGACAGATTTTGCCCCTCGTTGACTACCATAGTAGGAAAAAATACAATGGAAGTAAGTGCCCCAGAAAGGTTTGCTGTCCTTTCCTTGACCATGTGTCACGATCGGGGTGAGACACAAAGATACAATGACAGAGGACCCAGGCGTAGACAGCAGGTAAGGGGTTAACAAGACATTTAATAATAAAATAGACAAAACAAAAACCCACGAGAGGGTAAAAATACAAAGAACATGGGTGTAAACATGACAGATAACAAGAACACGGACTAACTACACTAAACTAGACTAGAGACAACATTTGACATTAACTACAAATAACTAGACTAGACTACACTGAACTAGACACAGAGACTCACCCACATGAACAGACCAGCACAGGACAGAAAACACAAGGGCATTATAAAGGGATCAAATCAAGAGGGGGACAGCTGTAGGGCATGAAACAATAAACGTGCAATAATGAGGAGACGAGAGGGCAGGAACAGAGACGAGACCGGAGAGGGTGTATGGAAGGGCATACGGACAAAAAAGCCCCCTCCACATAAAACATGAGGTTCTGTCATGATCCTGCCTCTAGACCATGAGAAACATGACATGATGCAGCAGAATCATTACACCATGTGACTAAACTTACACTATACATTCAAATTGACCAATCAGGGCCACCTTTAACCCCCCACTGTACTGGACCCACAATAAATTTTGGGCAATAGTGGTTGATCACTATCTCAGCACACCTGTGATGTATGTGGGTTGGGTGTGGGTCTGGTCATATTTAGTTTGACACCAGCACGGTTAAGAATATCTATAAAAACTAAACTTAAAGTATCCTTTTGATTATCAATGTGGATGTTAAAGTCACCCATGATTAAGACTCTATCTATTGTAACTACCAATTCAGATAAAAATTCTCCAAATTATTTTAGGAAGTCTGTATGATGACCAAGTGGTCTTTAAGTAGTTAATAGAATAAATGAGAGAGATTTATATTGAAAGTGATGTGATGTGAGGCCAAGTATGGTGTTCCATACTCGGAATTTGTGCTCTGCATTTAACCCATCCAAGTGCACACACACAGCAGTGAGTAACACACACACGTGAACACACACCCAGAGCAGTGAACAGCCATGGCTGCCGCACCCGGGGAGCAGTTGGGGGGACCAGTGCCTTGCTCAAGGGTCTCACCTCAGCCATGGTATTGAAGGTGGAGGAGAGCGCTGATCATTCACTCCCCCCACCTACAATCCCTGCTGGTACTGAGTCTCGAACCGGCAACGTTTGGTTTACAAGTCCGAGTCTCTAAACATTAGGCCACGATTTTTTAAATCTGATTGCATAATGTTAAGCACCATTACTTAAAATGATTTAAAATTAAGTCTAGATTTATAATTCGCTTCAAATGTTTTGTTATAGATAGTAGCAAAGCATCCCTCTCTACCTTTTAGCCGAGGCTCATGCTTGTAAAGATAACCGTGGGGGGTAGATCAAACTGATATAGTTATCCAGTTTGAGCCAAGTTTCTGTTAAACAAAGTGCATCCAAATTATGATCAGTAATAATGTCACTAATGATAAGTTCCTTTCGCAGAAGTGATCTGACGTTGAACAACCAACATTTTACCCTTTGAATCTCCTTCGTTATAGATATGTCATTATGTAATTTAATATGATAAGATTTGTTTGTAATGATTTCAAATGTGCTTTGTATTTGTTGGTTTGGGGAACAGATTCAGTCACTATATTATAAGTTTATGATATCGAGTGATGGGTTTTAAGTGAGCTAATTGATGTAAATGAGCTAGGTGACATGTCGTGGAAGCTAGCAGACAGATGGTTAAGCCAGTTTGTCTGCTTCCTGGCTGGGGCCCCAGTTATTCAGACATTGGAACTATTAAGACTATTAGTCAAATTTCTAGAGAGGGGAGTGGCTCCTTCCCAGGAGGGATGAAGACCATCTCTCTTTAACAGGCCAGGTCTCCTCAAAAAACATTTCCAATTGTCTATAAAACCTTTGTTATTCTGTGGGCACCACGTAGACATCCAGCCATGCAGTGGTAATAATCTCCTCACCACTATATGCATGGAGGGGACCAGAGCATATTACAGTGTCTGACATAGTTTTTGCAAGCTACACATCTCTTTAGTGATCTCCGACTGATAAAGTCGAACATCATTAGTGCCAACATGAATAACAATCTTAGAGTATTTACATTTAGCATTAGCCAGCACTTTTGGCTTTGATCTAATGTCAGACGCTCTGGCTCCCGGTATACAGTCAATGTTGTGGTTTTTATTGTTTTAATTCTGAAGAATGACTCTTGAGTCTGAGTTTTGATACCAAAGGTAAGTACGACTTTATTGTCATGTTAAACAAAGCTGAAACAAAGCAGAGTTGAATTGCAATGCAACTAACATATCTTCTTCCAGCCTAGCTTAAATACTCATCTTCTCAGGCACATGCCACTATTATTAATTACCATAGGAAGTAGGAAGAAGGGGTATATTCTCTTACAACCCAATTTGCTCACAAACACATGTCGGAACAGGAGGCCTATTCTATGGCATCCTGATTTGATTTTCAACATTTGATTATAATCATGTGAGCTGCAGACTCTCTCCCATCTTTCCATACATGCAGGCAAAGAAAACTACATCGCATAGAATAATTCAAATACATAATGGTAGAATAAATTTATACATATAAGGGATTATTTTGGCTATAAAATCTTCAACATTTCCCCCTTTGAGAGGGTCACGTCTCATTTGACTGATTTCATTCAGAGAATTGCTTCATAACTCAGTTTTCTTGATTATAACTATCTAATGACTAAATAGGTACAATTTCTCATTACCAATAACCATTTATGTAACATTTCTCTGAAGTTTACCAGAACCAAACCTCTTTCTCCACCATTGACAAGGAGGAAGTAAAAGATTCTGATAACAACAAAAGATTATAGTTAAGAATAAACTTGTTCAAAGCATGTGCATGCAATTGGTTCTGCGCTTGCCTGTGGTTGTCACAGTTATGTAGAATATATAATGTACATAACTTTAACCTAGATATAGCATTGTATAAATTTGTAATCCCACAGTTCCCCTCACAAAATACAAAATAGAAACTCTCACAAAATACAAATTTAGACACTTTAAAAGTTCATTCTTGTAACCTGTGATTGTTACAGGCACATAGCACTTGTTCTGTGTGGATTGTCTGTAGTGATGAACGGCATGCTGACACAGAAACAAACATGCAGCTAGGGTCCGTGAAGTTCTTATGGATAATAGTCTTTTCTGGTTGGAACTGCCGTTTCCTCGTCATGGGCGCGAGTCATGTGTTGAATGAAACTCTTGATACTAGCAGGTTTCCGAACCATGAAGAACTATCTTCAGTCATCTACTGTAATTTTGCTGAAAGATCAAGAATGTCTTGTTGGATTTTGTTCAAGTCCTCTGTAGGATCCATTAACCCGGTGCAGCACTCAGGGCCGATAATGGTGCAGGCTCCCCCTTGCATTGCAAGAATGTAATCCAAGGCCACTCTGTTCTGTAAGATCATTATCTTGTGCGAAGCGAGAGTATCCGAGATGTTACCCAGGGCTAAAGCCGTATCATTGGCCAGTTTCTGTACAGAATTCGATAAGCTTCTGACTTGATCAAGGGCCTGCATGACACCATAAAATGGGATTAATGCTCCAAGAGTTCTTGACCACCATGTTTGTGCACACGTGAGTCCTGGAATGCAGCCATCTTCTTTGTTTGCGATATGAGCTGAGATATGTAGATATGGAGAGCTTGGGGTGGAGTGTGTATTTTCTCTGATAGCCGGTAGAACATAAACCAGGGTGCACCTGCCATTGAATTGGCTGGGTAGGATGTTGTAGACAGAAATTCCACATAACCAAAAGGTGCCAGTAGGTGGAGGAATCATACACCACTGATTTATTGCGAAGAGTTTCATGAGAGATGGTATCCTGTGGAGACACCCTGCTAAGTCCTTTTTCTCTCTCCCTGCTGATGGAGTAATATCCACATGGGATTCTGTTCTCCTTTCGACCACAAGGCTGCAACGTTCACGAGGAATTTCACCAAATGGAGTAGAGGCCGGAGCATAGTTTTCCACGCACCAAGGAAAATTCACTGGCAAGAGTAGATCTGTCATGATGGGAGTAGCTGAAGTTAGGTTGCAGGATGGTAATCCAGGAATGCAACACGGAGAAGCTGGAGGAATTGTGATGTTGTGACATGTACTCTTGTTGTATATTCCATTGGTATGACACGTGTCACAGTTGGAGATGGGGTGTGCCACCCATGGGATCCCTGCTCCTACTGAAGGCGGGTGTGGCATGCAAATGTTCTTTCCAACAAATAAGGCATTTCTTATATATTCATCAGCTCTAAGAATATGTTGTTTCTGTAGTCTACACTTTGTGCAATGTCCATGATGATTACTAGTATGGCAATCTTGATCATGTTGATGGATGACTGTAGTTCTTGTATGTGATTCTCTGCTTTGTGTATTATTCTTTCTTTTTTCGTGACAGTTGGCTCTGCAGTGGGTCTAGTTGTCTTTTAGAGGTTGTGGCTTCATACACAGGTGAGGAGGTCGGCGTGTATGGGTCTCGGGACAGCCATCAAGTGGTATCTGCACAGATTAAGAAACAAAAATAAAAGAAGACAGGGCAGTATCTGTGGCAAAAGACTGCAAATACTAGGGTTGTATCCTTTGTTCGATGTGAGTCTGCTATTGTTGTTCCTTCTTTCCCTATTTCTCAATTCCTGCGACACCTAAAGAACAGTGAGGTAAGGATGGACTAATGGACGGGGAAGGCCTATGAGGGAGTCTTCACCGCAGGGTTGGCCCCCGAAGCCTGTTGCATTCGGTTCTTCCCTGGGCTCCTCACTGGTCTGCGTGTCCTATCCTATCCCTGTAGATGGGGGAACAACTTTACAGTGTGACACATGAGTCCAGGTTTTCCTTCCTTGACACAACACTGCAGCTGCTGTAATCAACATCACTTGATGTGGTCCATGCCACTTAGGTTCTAACGGCTTGTTTCTAAAAGACTTTATCATGACCCATTGACCTGGGATGATTGTGTGTCCACCTTCTGGTGGAGTCTGCCAACATGACTCAACTCTCTCTCTGGCACTCTGTACTGCCTTTGTGAGGTTTTCACAGTAAGTGATCAGGGCATCTGAAGCAATGTGTACATCAGCATTTCTAAGATCAATCACACCTGGCATCTGCATCGGGCGTCCAGTAATAATTTCATGAGGGCTCAGTCCTACTGATCTGTGAGGTGATGCTCTCATACTACACAGTACCGCTGGCAGCGCTTCGACCCATGGTACTCCTTCCTGATGCATTTTGCTTAGCCTGGTTTTGATTGTTCTGTTTGCTCGTTCAACCTGTCCTGATGCTGGTGGCCTGTATGGGCAGTGAAGATTCCATTTAATCTTTAACATTTTAGACATTTCCTTGACTACCTGTCCTGTGAAGTGTGTACCTTGATCTGAGTCAATGAAATCTGGTAATCCCCACCTGGGAATGAAATCATTGACAAGACATTTAGCTGTATGTGCAGCTGTAGCACGCCCTATTGGATATGCTTCTATCCATCTCGAGAGCTTGTCTATTACTAATGGTCCAGGTGGAGCTGGGGTATGTGTTGCTGCGGTAATTGCTGCTGGCACATCATTATTTTTCTGACATGTAACACATCTCTTGACTATTTCGGTGGCTACCTTTCTGAATTTTGGATTCCACCATTGATTTGAGAACCTGTGATACATCGTTGCTGGACCACTGTGTCCCAAATTGTGTATTTGTTGAGCCAAATATGGCAGCAGTGATTCGGGAGCGACATACTTTCCCCCTTTGGTCCAGCAGCTGGATGAATCCACGGTGGCTCCTTTGTCTAACCATGTCCATGCTTCATATAGAGGAACATCTTTGTACAGATCAATGATTGATTTAGGAGGCAGAATTGTCTTCTGTGCTGTACTTCCTGAACACACTTGTACAGTTGCATAGAAACAAGCTTGTTTAGCAGTTGCATCAGCCAGACCATTACCTTTTGCTTCCGTAGTATTAGTTGTGAGATGTGCTTTCACTTTGATCACAGCTAATTTGTTTGGAAGTTTCATGGCAAAGATCAGATGTTTTACTAATCCAGCATGCTTAATGGGGGATCCAGCAGAGGTTAGAAACTGTCTACTTTGCCAAATGACACCAAAATCATGAATTACCCCAAAAGCATACCTGGAATCAGTGTAGATATACGCAACCGATCCTGAAGCTAGCGTGCATGCTCTAGTTAAGGCTACTAGTTCTGCAGCTTGATCTGAAAAATGATCTGAAAGACGACCTGAAGCTACCACTTCAGTGGTGGAACTGACTGCATAACCTGCTCGTCTGTTACCTTCAATGACTTGAGCTGAACCATCAACAAACAACTCAAATTCTGCATTCTCTATGGGAGTTTCTGTTACTTCACTCGTAGGTGCGTATGTAAGTGTAACACAATCATGAGTCATTTCTCCAACATCCTCTAACACAACTTCAGTCATTGCAGACATCATACATGAGGATGGGTTCGTGACTGGCGCACGCTGTAAAACAATGTCCGGGGCTGTGAGGGTTGTTAACCAATTTCCCCAAAGAGAGGAGGTGACAGAAGTGACCTTTGCTTGATTCATTAGTGCGGACACTGCATGAGGGCATCTTAAGTTTACAGTCTGTCGTAACACCATTCCTGATGAAGCCTGAAGAGCTAGATGAACTGCCTGCACTGCTCTAAGACATGGTCCCATACCTTGAGCGACTATGTCAAGCTTACCAGAATAGTAATGAATTGGGCGTAAACTGCCCCCATGATCTTGCATTAGACATGCAGTCATAAAGCCTAAGTGTTCATGGACATAAAGCACGAAAGGTCTATCAGACTGTGCAATTCCTAATAATGGTGCTTGACATAGTGCTTTCTTCAAATCATTGAAAGCTTTGAGATGAATTTCTTTCATACAAATAGTATCAGAATCTTTAACCTGGCCTTTCAACAAGTCATAGAGCGGCTGAGCAATCGAGGCATAGTCCTCAATCCAAGGTCTACAGTAACCTGCTGTTCCTAAAAATGATCGTAGTGTTTTAATGTTAGTAGGTGAAGATATGGCTTGGACTGAAGCAGCTCGATCCTGTGTAATATATCTATTTCCTGCACCAATTGTTTGACCCAGAAACGTCACTTGGTTTTTAGCAATTTGAGCTTTGAGAAAATTGCATTTGTGTCCTCTTTTTTGCAGATAGTCCAACAATGCTGCCAATTCAGTTTGATGTACCTCGTGATCTGTTGAGGCAATCAAAATATCATCGACATATTGAATCATAGTGGACTGTTTGACTGGACATTCTGGGTCACACAAATCACGTCTGACAGCCTGATGGTATGTGGTAGGTGAATTTTGAAATCCCTGCAGCAAACGAGTCCACTGGTATTGCCCATAGTCAACTGTAAAAGCTAACCATGTCTGGCTGTCAGAGTGTAAGGGTACAGAAAAGAATCGATTAGACATATCGATTACTGAAAAAACCTTACAATCTAATGGTATGCCATTACAAATTGTAGATGGATCTGCTACAAGGGGGGTGATTTTATCAATATGTTTATTGGCTACTCTGTAGTCTATGGTGAGTCTCCATGTCCCATTGGATTTCTTGATGGGCCATATGGGTGGGTTACAGGGACTGTTGGTTTTAACTAGCACTCCTTGCTTCAGCAATTTTCTACAATAGGTTTGATTCCCTGTATAGCTTACTTATTGATCGGATATTGTTTGGTAACAGGAGGTGGAGTTCCTGTCAATTTGACTGGTTCTACGCCTGTCAAAAATCCGCAATCATCCTTGTCTTTAGCCCAAATTTGATGATTCTGTAAGAAAGCATACTCAGGAGTGGTTGCATTATTTGTAGTAACTTGTGCTGAGGAAATCTTTATGCTAGCAGATTCTGAAGACATGTCTAAAGTTAGATGTACTTGTCTCAGTAGATCCACACCTAGAATTGTGCCTGTATTTAAAGGAGCACATAGCAATTTTGTTGTCAGAGTTTTCGGGCCTAATTGTATCTCTATGGGCGGGGTTTCATACAAAACAGAATCTTCACCTATTACACCAGTTAAACAAAGTTTTGTTTTCTTGTACGTGATGTTTAAATCCTCAGCCAATTTGATAGGAATTACTGTAATTTCTGCACCTGTATCAAGCAAAAAGTCAATCTTTTTCTCTTGTATGCTATCTTTCACAAAAAGTCTTTTGTCATTGTGATGGATTACAGGGGAAAGGTAGCTACTCACAGCCCCAACAGTTAGTTTTTTTCCTGTTCTTGTTGTGCTCTTAGAAGAGCCTGCGCGAGCTGTCCTAAAGTTTCAGTGGACACTGGCAGAGCTACTTCAGGATTGTAGGCGGGCTGAGAAGGAGCAGAATTATGCTTAGCATTTCTTCTACTATCTTGCAACTTCCTACACTCGTTCTTCCAATGTCCTATTTTTCCACAGTAGTTGCATTTGCCTTCTCTTTTAGGCCATCTATTGCCTTGATTTGCTGTGCTAAACATAGCTGCGGCTACTCTCACTTTTGCCTTAACATCAGCATCTCTTTCCCATGTAGCTAACCTGTCTAGGTTACTTCTGAGAGTTCTGTTAGACCAAGTTAGATCTAGGAATGGCAAGGCTTTTCTGTACTCGGCTACAAGGCCCTCTGACCAGATGCGGACTAGGGGTCCTTTGTCATCTAACACACTTTCAGCATCAGCAACTATTCCACTGTAAATTACAGCTGACTGACAAAACCTTTCTGTATATTCACTCACATTTTCTTCTTCTCTTTGTACACAGTTAGTGATTCTGGACCAGTCTATTTTGGGTCCCATGATATTCTTTAGAATTTTCAAAACACCTTCTCTCAAATCACCTTTACTGGCATGTTGTAGTTCAGAAGTGACAGTAGACTCAAAACTGTTGAATTCAGATTCAGTTAGAATTTGTGACATCAGCTGTGTGACTTCTGCTAACGACATGTCATAGAGACGCATTTTGCTGATCAATGCTCTTCTAAACTCAGAAAAAATGTTTGCGTGCTGGGGGTAAGCTCTGGGATAGTCTCTCTATATCTTTAGGTCCTAGCGCTTTGGCAACAGTTTGTACTTGGACAACAGAAGAGTTGGGAGGAACACTTTCCATTCCCTCAGTTCCCTGAGATCGCCATCTAGCGCCACACACCTTCACCGAATTTACAGGCACATCAGTTACTGATTGAATGTCTACATCTGTTTCAAAGAAAGCTTGTAAGTCAGGATAATTGTTATCAGGCTGACTAACTTCTTTCATATCAGTTTTTTTCTGCAGCTTTGTTGCGGTTCAATTTCATAGTCAAAGAGGATACTCTAGCACGGAGCTCTTTGTTCTGTTCGTCTAGCTCTGAGATACGCTGAGATTGTTGTGTAGCTAGTGCTAAACCAAATTCTCGGTGGCAGCAGATAATGCCTTTCATATTGTTCTTGCGAATACATGCTCCTAGTACCTTTTTACACTCATCTACAGACCAAGTCTTGTCTGGATGGATCTCATATTTCTGAGTTAGTTCTTGTCTCAGTGACTCTTGTCTCAACTTTCTCAGTGACAATTAGGTTCATTTGCACTCCTAACACTGATTTGAATTCACTATCTGACCACAAAGGATTTGCGAGACCAACTTTTTCAGTTGTGGGGATCAGTCTAGCAATCTTTCTAAACATTTTGTGAATTTCCATGTTATCACACATTCAAAACAAACAAACAAACAAAAACCTTCTCTGATCAACAGAGGGTAAAAAATATTGAATATTGAATATCCCTGCCTGAACAGAGGATAACCAATATTAGCACGCAATGCTAATCTTCCCTGCCTGGATAGAGGATAACGTCTTGGTTACGGATGTAACCTCAGTTCCCTGATGGAGGGAACGAGACGTTGTGTCGAACCGACAGAATGGGGTTTGTCTTGAGAACCTATCATCTTCTGCGTATTTAGAAAAGGCCAACGAAAATTGGCGAATGAAATTTGCATGCCGGGCTCCTCCCCGGATGTCCGGGTATAAGAGGGAGGCCGGCGTGCTCATTCATTCACCTTTGGTCTGAGGAGCCTAAAGCATCCTCCCCCGACCGCTGGGGTGGGCGGCCAGTGTTGTGGCATGAGGGACACAACGTCTCGTTCCCTCCATCAGGGAACCGAGGTTACATCCATGACCAAGACGTTCCCTTTCTGTCGGTCTCTCGACGTTGTGTCGAACCGACAGAATGGGGTTCCTATGGAAAACGCCACAGCACTGAGCCGCATCACAATCTCTGCGGAGCGACGTTGACTGGCCTGGGCGAGTCAGACGAACACGCTAACACGAAATTATGACCTTCCAGTGGAGAGGAAGGAGGACCCAGAGCTTTCCACTAAAGTTGGGAAGCCCCCTAACGCCGGCCGTCACGGGCGGAGGCCTAATTCTCTAAATGGCGAGAAGCCGCCCGGCACCGTACGGGCCACTGGGTGAGCATTATTCCCCCTGGGTGAAAAACGCTGCAGAGGCCACTACCTACCATAGGGAGGAATTAGTGGAGACACCACATGGTCTCACCATCAGGGGAGAACTCATGGGAAGAAAGTGCGGACAGGAGTTAACCGCAAGTTGGGAGTCCACCTGGGGAGGTCATGGGTTGCCAAGGTGGGAACCATTCATGAGGATACATCAGACGGAACAGCCCACGGAGGGGGTGTTACCACGTCTGGAGCACTAGGTCCGGTTAGAGCTATGTGGGATAACTCAACTGTTCCCCGGCCTAAGGGGCCAGGGCTGCTCTGCCCAGCCTGTCCCCTGGAAGGGTGCTTAGTGATGGATGGAATGCCTGTTCTTTACCCGAGGGGAAAGAAGTGAGGCGGGATCGCCACTGCTCCCCCCGGAGGGGGAAGGGCTTCCGCAGGCGTACGCCCTACCGGCTGCTGGTCCCACACCTTGCCAGGATGCGGGCTGACACCGGTTCCGCGCTTAGGTATTAGAACCTCACGGAGTTGTTAGGCATAGCCCAACCCGCAGCTCCGCAGATGTCTGCCAGAGAGGCGCCCTGAGCCAGTGCCCATGAGGGGTGTGCCTCACCCCCACGGGCAGGGATGAATAGAGATCGTTATGCCCTAATGAGGGCATCCCCGATCCCGTGCGCCAGCCTCTGTTTGGACACAGCCCTCCCTTCTGCTGACCCCCGAAACAGACAAAGAGCTGCTCAGAGCTTCTGGGCTCTGCGTGCGGTCCAAGTAGAGGCGCCGTGCGCATACTGGACACAACACAGATAGGTTGGGTCTTCCTCTCCGGTGGGGAGCGCCTGCAGGTTCACCACCTGGTCTCTCGGGAGAGTGGTGGGAACCTCGGGCACGTAGCCGGGGTGGGGTCTCAAGATAACGTGAGAATCCCGGCCCCGAGATCTAGGCAATCTGTGGACACGGAGGGTGCTTGTAGATCCCCTACCCTCTTGGAGGTGAGAGCCCTGCAGAAAGCCGTCTTTATCAAGACTGAGAAAGAGCGGCAACCCCGAGAGGCTCGAAGGGGGCGGGGCCTCTTGAGGCCCGCCACCTAGGTTGCAAGAGGGTACGGAGCGCGGATAAGGTGGTCACCCTCTCTCGCCCCTTTGGAACCTAATGACCAGGTCGTGCTGTCCCAGAGGCTACCCAGCACTTGGGTCATGATGAGCGGCCGTAGCGGCTACATACATTCCCAGTGTGGAGGGGGAGAGGTTACTCCCCCGTCTCTCTTGAGGACGGGACAGCTCGTACCCGACCGAGCAACTCCGCGGGTCTTCTCACCGAGAAGAGCACCGGGACGAGAAGAGGCGCCACCTATGGGCGTATAGCCGCCCAGTGGCCGAAGCCCTAGCCTGAGTGACGTCCCAACCGCCCGGGGGTGGGTCACTCAGGATCTCCTCATCCCATCCAGACATGGAGCCAGGTTTTGCCTGGGATGCCGTAACGTGCCCCTTCCCCTGGGGAACCAGGGGGAGCGGCCAGGGGGGAGTTGTTGTCAGAGCCTCTGCTCCGAGAACCAAGTCCTGGTTAGGCCAAAGGGGCGTAACTAGTACCACTTGATGCTCCTCATCCCTGGCCTTGCACAGGACCTGTGCAATGAGGCTCACTGGGGGGAAGCGTACTTCCACTTGTCCCGCGGCCAGCTGTGCGCAAGGGCATTCGTGCCGAGGGTACCTCGGACAGGGAGTACCAAAGCGGACAATGGGTGGAGTCCGGGGAGGCAACAGGACCACCTGTGCCTGGCCGAACTGCCCCAAATGAGCCGGCTGTGCGGGGAGGGAGTCGCCACTCTCCGCGAGGCGTCGACTGATGAGAGAGCGCATCGGCTGTCTGGTTCAGGACGCCTGGGATGTGTGTGGCTCGTAGGGAGCCGATCACCTGCTGACTCCAGAGGAGGAGGCGTCGGGCGAGTCATGTTAGCTGCTGTGAGTGCCACAGCAGCTGTGCTGTCCGACCGGACCAGCACGTGCTTCCCTGCACGAGAGGTAGTAGCCTCCTCAATGCAAGTAGCACAACCAACAACTCTAGGCAGTTGAAATGCCAACGCAGGCGGGGGCCCGTCCACCGCTCCGACACTGCTTGCCCGTTGCACACGGCACCCCAACCTTGCAGGGAGGCATCCCAAAGGGGACCCCTGTCCGCAAGAAGGTCATGGAGACCAGGGGGTTAGGGTGTGTCGCAGAAAAGCGTGTGACCATACGCCTGCTGCCGTGTGCCACGCTCTCCAAGGAACTTGACTCTGCAACCAGTGTTGGAGCGGTCGTATGTCATCGACCCGAGGGGGACCACCCCCGCCGAGGATGCCATGTATCCCAGGAGCCTCTTGTTACAGGGGGACCGCTGACTGTCTGATCTTGCCATCTTCTCGATGCCGAGACACCACATGCTTTGGACGGGAGTCTAGGTCGAGCCCCCCCAGGTGGCCGCCACCTACGGGCACGAGTGCACCGCGGCGGCATACTCCACCTGGGGGACACCGACGATCCTCCAGCTGTCTCAACCTCGAGGGAAGAGAGGGTGACAGAACTTTGTTTGACGTGAAACGTGCCGGAAGGGGCGTTCCAGGTCTTACAAAGTTCCTCATGCACTTCCGGTAAACACGGCACTGGGGGCGGGCGCGGCTTGGAGCCGCGCTCAAACCCGAGGCGCCATGTAGCCAGCCGCGAGCGCCGGGAGAGGCAGTGCGGGCACTGCAACCCAACACTCACGGCGGCCCGGGAAAGCATGGCCGACATCTCGACATCCGCTTTTTCCTGGGCTCGACCCCCCGAGGGAGGGAGCCCGAAGGAATCGTCGGAGTCGGATGGCAGTACGTCACCCCCCGATGCTGCAAGAGACCTCTCATCATCACGCATCGTGTCCGAATACGTGATTGAGGAATAAGACGGCGGACCGTCTTTTTTGGGGAACGGTCAGACGAGCGAAACGAGGTGTGAACGGTCCGTGAGCCGTGGCTGGCGGATTATCGCTCACAGTAATCCTCATATCACCCTCGCTGCTTGCCATAGCGGACGGCAGGGCCGTAGTCCTGCCGCCACGGAACGGGGAGCAAACGAGGTGGTGGCTGAGTCCCGTGGGAACACAGCCACCTGTGACGCAACGTCTGAATCGTCACCGCCCGCAGTGCGGGCAGGACGTATCCACAACGTCTGCCCCAGCGTACTGGAAGCAGGCATTGTGTCCGTCCCCCTCCTCGATGAGTGTGTTGCACCCATGAGAACAGCGGGACAAGCCACTCTGGAGAAATTTGCTCTTTTAGAAAAGGAAATTTGCTCGAACACCTCCGGAACTGCCGAGACGCCCAGGGGAGAGTCACTGCAGGAAGGGACCGTCCGCTGTCCACGTCGTAGATTCCAGCAGAAAGAATGATCACCCAGATCGTTGAGAAGCTCACCAGATGTGTAGGCTCTGAAGAACAAAAGGTGAATGAATGAGCACGCCGGCCTCCCTCTTATACCCGGACATCCGGGGAGGAGCCCGGCATGCAAATTTCATTCGCCAATTTTCATTGGCCTTTTCTAAATACTCAGAAGATGATAGGTTCTCAAGACAAACCCCATTCTGTCGGTTCGACACAACGTCGAGAGACCGACAGAAAGGGAACCAATTCTTCCCTGCCAAAAACAGAGGATAACAAATATTGGCACGTGATGCTAATCTTCCCTGCCTGAACAGAGGATAACCAATTCTTCCCTGCCAAAACAGAGGATAACCAATTCTTCCCTGCCAAAACAGAGGATAACCAATTTAGCACGTAATGCTATTCTTCCCTGCCAAAACAGAGGATAAACTTCGTCTCTAAAAGATGGATTTTTAGAGGATAACTTAGTTAACCAAACCTTACAGCTGTCTGTTAACTCTTCTCTGACGACGCAGAGGATAACAAATTTGTACTGGTCTTAAAGGTTCTTTTGGATAGAGTGACACTCACCAACCCTTGGTTGTACAGAAAGAGTCAGTCTGGAATGAAGTCAGATCTTTGTTGAGTTTGAAGTTTCAGTCTGGATTCAGGTGAAGAGCTCTATCCGGGTCACGGGACCAAAACTGTAGGAAACTTTGTCCTCGTCGAAGCAGAGACAATGAGACGTTGGGATATCTTTCATACAGAAGTTCTCTTTATTGAGGACTCACTGTGTGTCACTGTAGTCATCCAAGTCTGACTTTTAGTTCAGTACAGTAGAGTTTTAAACCTTTCAAGGGGGTGGGATAGATAGAGGTGGAGATGATTTACACAAAGCATGCAAATGCAATACAGGAATCAGCCGTTACCGGAATTGTCCCAGCCAAGGTCTCATCAGCATAACAGTGTCATTCAAATGCATAGGTGCTAATCCAATCAGCCTGACAGTATTGCCCATACCTTCACATTATCATAGAGACAAAGGCTTAACTGTGCCTTAAAGCTTAACATTCAACTTTAACTTGGGACCCTGCCCAATGGTCAGGAAGTGAATAAAGACAAAAGGGTAATGTTTCAGACATCTGGGCTGCCTGACTTGATATTCATAGAATTTAATCGTCTTTACCTCAAAATGTGAAACATAATGTACATAACTTTAACCTAGATATAACATTGTATAAATTTGTAATCCCACAGTAGGTTGCCCATTCATACCATTGATTACTTTGTGCTGTTTCCCATACAACATCTAGGTTAGTATTGCCTTCATACATCACCTGCTGTAATCCTCCTCGCTGTTCATACGTTGTTTTCCATACAATTCTGGTACAGAGTTGTTACTGGCTTCAGTTGAGAGCTGAAAAGTTAATGGTAGGGAAGTGTGGTTGAGAGTCTGAATTATGGGATCTGGAGTTGTGGTGTTGACTGTAGCTTGAACTTGTGACAAGCATATGACAATCAGGCATATTGTCAGAGTTATTATTTTCATTGTTTTGTTCAATTCCTTCTGGCACACTTTGCAATTCATTATTTTCAACTATCAGACTTTCTTGTCGTTGGTTTCCGGTCTTTTCTCTCCTGTTCCTGTTTTTTTCTTTAGGAACTCTCGTGCAGTGCTTCAGGTGATACCACGTGTTTTTTCCTTCCACTTGGACTGCCGTGGAAGTACCTGCTACCACTCTATAAGGTCCTTCCCTTCTCGGTTTGTTCCATTTCCTCCTGAATACCCTTAGATAGACTTGATCCCCTGGGGAAATTGGATTGATGATCTCCGTCTCCTCACACGACTCCTTTCTCTTTTCCTGCACACAAATAGCTTTATGGATAGCAGTTAGTTTTTTCATATACAATCTCAATTCCATTTGCAATTGTTCTAATGGGGGTCCTTTGTATGGGCCTCTGCTGCATGGTACCTGCATAGGTCGACCTGTAAGCATTTCATGCGGTGTTAAATGCATGATTCTGTTAGTTTGCATGCGGTAACTCATTAAAGCAAGAGGTAGAGCATCAACCCAATTAAGTTTAGTACTTGCACATATTGAGCTTGGACTTGAGAAGACCATTAACTTTCTCCACCTGACCTTGACTTTGAGGATTGTGAATACAGTCTAATCTTCGCTTTATTCTTAAATGTTGTAATACTTGTTTTAACGTTTTTTTGAATGAACGAAGATCCAATATCTGAACTTAATATACTTGGAATTCCAAAATGGGGAAACACTTCTCTCGTCAAAAATGTTATTACTGTTCCTGACCCTTCATCTGCTGATGGTACTGCTTCTACCCAACGGCTAAATCGGTCGACGACCACAAGCATGTATCTTTTGCCCTGCACCCATTTTATCATATCCACATATTCCATCACCAAGTGTTTACAGGGTCCTTCAGGTACGGGTATATGACCTATTGGTGTTGTTATTCCCTTTCTCACATTATACTTAGCACAGACCTCACTTGTAGACAAAAATTCTACTACCATAGCGTACAAGTAGGGATAGACTCTAGATCGGGTCTTAACCTAGTACATGCTAATGCATTAGCCACACAACCATGTGGTTTACCTTCACAAACCAAAGGAATTAAGTCTGCTGGATTAACAGTGTTGCATCGTTTAATAGTAACATCTGGATATGTAAGTAACGATGCATATGCTAGGGTACGTGCTGGAGTCAAAACAAATTTCCCTTTCTGTCGGTCTCTCGACGTTGTGTCGAACCGACAGAAAGGCCTTTCAGGTTGATCACGCAAAAGCGCATTTGGTTCATGGCAGTCGACCTGAAGGACACGTGCTTCATGTCACGATCCTCCCTCGACATCGGCCGTTCCGACGGTTCGTGTTCGAGGGACGGGCATATCAGTACAGGGTCCTCCCCTTCGGTCTGTCCCTGTCTCCACGAGTCTTTACGAAGGTCGTGGAAGCCGCCCTCCTTTCCCGTAGGGAAGGAGGTGTGCGGGTACTAACTATCTCGATGACTGGCTCAAGTTTTGGCACACTCTCGAGATCTGTTGTGTACACACAGGGACCTGGTGCTCCGGCACCTAGATCGGTGGGGCTACAGGTCAACTGAGAAAAGAGCAAGCTCTCCCCGGTGCAGAGCATCCTCTTTCTCGGTATGGAACTCGACTCTGTCCTCACGAGCGGCCCCGCTCACCCCCAGGGGGGGGGTGCGAGACCCGCGACGAGGAAGCCCGCACCCTCGCGGCCTCCCAGAGGCAGCGCGACTGACTAGCGCGCCCGATCAGTGTTGAACTGCCTGAAGATCAGACAGTCAGCGGTCCCCCTGTAACAAGAGGCTCCTGGGATACATGGCATCCTCGGCGGGGGTGGTCCCCCTCGGGTCGATGCACATACGACCGCTCCAACACTGGCTGCAGAGTCAAGTTCCTTGGAGAGCGTGGCACACCGGCAGCAGGCGTATGGTCACACGCTTTTCTGCCGACACACCCTAACCCCCTGGTCTCCATGACCTTCTTGCGGACAGGGGTCCCCTTTGGGATGCCTCCCTGCAAGGTTGGGGTGCCGTGTGCAACGGGCAAGCAGTGTCGGGGCGGTGGACGGGCCCCCGCCTGCGTTGGCATTTCAACTGCCTAGAGTTGTTGGTTGTGCTACTTGCATTGAGGAGGCTACTACCTCTCGTGCAGGGAAGCACGTGCTGGTCCGGTCGGACAGCACAGCTGCTGTGGCGTATTCTTTCACTCACAGCAGCTAACATGACTCGCCCGACGCCTCCTCCTCTGGAGTCAGCAGGTGATCAGCTCCCTGCGAGCCACACACATCCCAGGCGTCCTGAACCAGACAGCCGATGCGCTCTCTCGTCAGTCGACGCCTCGCGGAGAGTGGCGACTCCCTCCCCGCGCAGCCGGCTCATTTGGGGCAGTTCGGCCAGGCACAGGTGGTCCTGTTGCCTCCCCGGACTCCACCCATTGTCCGCTTTGGTACTCCCTGTCCGAGGTACCCTCGGCACGGATGCCCTTGCGCACAGCTGGCCGCGGGACAAGCGGAAGTACGCTTCCCCCCAGTGAGCCTCATTGCACAGGGCCTGTGCAAGGCCAGGGAAGAGGAGCATCAAGTGGTACTAGTTACGCCCCTTCGGCCTAACCAGGACTTGGTTCTCGGAGCTGAGGCTCTGACAACAACTCCCCCCTGGCCGCTCCCCCTGGCGGACAGCTTCCCCAGGGGAAGGGGCACGTTACGGCATCCCAGGCAAAACCTGGTCTCCATGTCTGGACGGGACGAGGAGATCCTGAGTGACCCACCCCCGGTCCGGTTGGGACGTCACTCAGGCTAGGGCTTCGGCCACTGGGCGGCTATACGCCCATAGGTGGCGCCTCTTCTCGTCCTGGTGCTCTTCTCGGCGAGAAGACCCGCGGAGTTGCTCGGTCGGGTACGAGCTGTCCCGTCCTCAAGAGAGACGGGGGAGTAACCTCTCCCCCTCCACACTGGGAATGTATGTAGCCGCTACGGCCGCTCATCATGACCCAAGTGCTGGGTAGCCTCTGGGACAGCACGACCTGGTCATTAGGTTCCTAAGGGGCGCGAGAGGGTGACCACCTTATCCGCGCTCCGTACCCTCTTGCGACCTAGGTGGCGGGCCTCAAGAGGCCCCGCCCCCTTCGAGCCTCTCGGGGTTGCCGCTCTTTCTCAGTCTTGATAAAGACGGCTTTCCGCATGGCGCTCACCTCCAAGAGGGTAGGGGATCTACAAGCACCCTCCGTGTCCACAGATTGCCTAGAACTCGGGGCCGGGATTCTCACGTTATCTTGAGACCCCGCCCCGGCTACGTGCCCAAGGTTCCCACCACTCTCCCGAGAGACCAGGTGGTGAACCTGCAGGCGCTCCCCACCGGGGAGGAAGACCCAACCTATCCGTGTTTTGTCCAGTACGCGCACGGCGCCTCTACTTGGACCGCACGCAGAGCCCAGAAGCTCTGAGCAGCTCTTTGTCTGTTTCGGAGGTCAGCAGGAGGGCTGTCTCCAAACAGAGGCTGGCGCACTGGATCGTGGATGCCCTCGTTAGGGCATACCGATCTCATTTCGCCCCTGCCCGTTGGGGGTGAGGCACACCCCTCGTGGGCACTGGCTCAGGGCGCCTCTCTGGCAGACATCTGCGGAGCTGCGGGTTGGGCTATGCCTAACAACTCCGTGAGGTTCTAATACCTACGCGCGGAACCGGTGTCAGCCCGCATCCTGGCAAGGTGTGGGACCGGCAGCCGGTAGGGCATACGCCTGCGGAAGCCCTTCCCCCTCCGGGGGGAGCAGTGGCGATCCCGCCTCACTTCTTTCCCCTCGGGTAAAGAACAGGCATTCCATCCATCACTAAGCACCCTTCCAGGGGACAGGCTGGGCAGAGCAGCCCTGCCCCCTTAGGCCGGGGAACAGTTGAGTTATCTCCCACATAGCTCTAACCGGACCTAGTGCTCCAGACGTGGTAACCCCCCCTCCGTGGGCTGTTCCGTCTGATGTATCCTCATGAATGGTTCCCACCTTGGCAACCCATGACCTCCCCAGGTGGACTCCCACCTTGCGGTTAACTCCTGCAGTCCGCACATTCCTCCCATGAGTTCTCCCCTGATGGTGAGACCATGTGGTGTCTCCACTAATTCCTCCCTACGGTAGGTAGTGGCCTCTGCAGCTTTTTTCCCCCAGGGGGGAATAATGCTTACCCAGTGGCCCGTACGGTGCCGGGCGGCTTCTCGCCATTTAGAGAACTAGGCCTCCGCCCGTGACGGCCGGTGACAGGGGCTTCCCAACTTTGTGTAAAGCTCTGGGTCCCCCTTCCTCTCCACTGGAGGGTCATAATTTCGCGTTAGCGTGTTCGTCTGACTCGCCCAGGCCAGTCAACGTCGCTCCGCAGAGATTGTGACGCGGCTCAGTGCTGTGGCGTTTTCCATAGGAACCCCATTCTGTCGGTTCGACACAACGTCGAGAGACCGACAGAAAGGGAACGTCTTGGTTACGGATGTAACCTCGGTTCCCTGATGGAGGGAACGAGACGTTGTGTCCCTCATGCCACAACACTGGCCGCCCACCCCAGCGGTCGGGGGAGGATGCTTTAGGCTCCTCAGACCAACAGGTGAATGAATGAGCACTCCGGCTTCCCTCTTATACCCGGACATCCGGGGAGGAGCCCAGCATTCAAATTTCATTCGCCAATTTTCATTGGCCTTTTCTAAATACTCAGAAGATGATAGGTTCTCAAGACAAACTCCATTCTGTCGGTTCGACACAACGTCTCGTTCCCTCCATCAGGGAACCGAGGTTACATCCGTAACCAAGACGTTTTCTTGCTCAATTTACTCTTCAGTTTTATGATGTATATGATAACTGGGTACCCCATAGTAATCTTCAATGCTTTTTCATATGCCTGATTCACGGCTGCAAGACCTTGTTGGTAACATGGTGGTATCCTTGCGCTACATTGTCTAGTTTAGAACTATAGTAGGCTATTGGCTGTTTTGTCCTACCACTACAGGTTTCTTGCATTAATATAGCTGATGTGAATCTATCAGCTTTATTAGAAACATACAGGTGAAATGGTTTTGTATAATCAGGTGTACTCAAGACAGGTGCCTTTTGTAGCTCTTTCTTAATAGTCTCAAAAGCTATCGTTGTATCAGTATGCCATGTTAATGATGCATTTAAGTTTTGCAGTCATGCTTGCTTCATAAGATCTCTCAATGGAGCTGTTTTTATAGCATAGTCCTCTATCCAATCACTACTGAATCCAACCATTCCTAAAAATGTCATCATCTGGCATACTGTTTGTGGCAATGGTGCTTTACTTATGCCTTCTAAGTGGGTTGGCGCAATGGCCTTAGTGCCATATGTGATTAATCGTCCTAAGTATTCAACCTGTGGCAAACAATATTGCAGTTTGGTTTTAGATATGTGTGACCTTCTTGGGATAATTTTGTTAGTACTTTAATGGAATCTCTGTGACACTGTTCCAGTGATGTTGAACACACCATTACATCATCCATATATTATGTCATTGTGCTGTCTAGCATTAGATCTTCTAAATCAGCTTTGAGAACCTGATTAAATATATGGGGTGAATGTGTGAAACCCATCAGTAGACGATTATAAGAATATTGTTTACCAGCATATGTAAACGCAAACAGGTGTCTGCTTTCTTCTGCCACTGGAATGCTGAAAAATGCAGAACAAAGATCAATTACCGTAAAATATTTGGCATTAGGAGGGACATTTGTCAGCAACATGTGTGGGTTAGGAACATCAGCGGGCCAGTCTTCAACTATTTCATTTATTGCTCCCAGATCATGCACGAGACGCCATTTCGTTTTGTTTGCTTTAAGGACTGGATAAATGGGAGTGTTGCAATAACTGTTTATTTCTACTAACACTCCAGATTTAACAAGTCCTTCTATAGTATCCTTTATACCTAATTCAGCTTCTCGGCTGAAAGGATATTGCATTTTCCTGGGGAGACGTGCATTTGGTTTAATTTGCACTTGTACTGGGCTGGCTGACTTTACTAACCCTATATCCGTCTCATGCTGAGACCATAGCTCAGCTGGCACTTGTTGTTCAACTTCCTGTAAAAGTTCATTAGTATTTTACATCTGGTGCTGACATCATTTGTAGTCGTTGCTTTTGGTTAATGACTACTTCCTGAGGAAAACCTAGCGAAGAAGTACCACACAACATTTTTATGTAATTCTTGTTCGCAGAATGAAAAATTAATTGATTTATTGTAGGCTCCCATTTACATTGTGCAGCTTTTTTCACCATTGGTCCTAGATCTTTAGCTTCCCAATTTTTCCCTACATATAAGGATATATGTGGAATAGAATCTTCTACATTGTACCACTTCTTTATGAAATCATTCTCTGTTATTTTCATGGCTGCTCCCTGTTTACTTATTATGATATATTGTGAGATAATTTCAATGTTTTGTTCTTTAGTTCCTTCCTGCCATTCCTTTTCTTTGTCTGCATTTCTCGTGGGGTCATTGTTCATCGTGCAGTTAAATCCTGTCTTGGGTATCTGTGCTCCAGGGATCTGTGCTTCATTGAATCTTTTTATGAGTTTAAGAGTTACCTGCATAACGACATACAATCCCTCTGCAGAACACCAAATGTTTAAACACAATGCATCTCTTCCTAACAGATTAATAGAAGTCTGATCTGATATTAAGACTGGCATGGTTACAGTTTTATTTTTCGTTTGTAAGGAAATTGGAGCAGTCATTGGAATTAGCTGAATTACTCGAATGAATTATTATTAGCTGAATTACTAGTTTTTTACTAATTTTCCAGACATGGGGAGGTGTGATGCATAATTTGATTTTACACATGTATAAACTGCTCCTGTGTCTATCATCATTGGTATAGTTTTCCCTTCTATCTCAATTTGTAATATTGGTTCTTGATTTGCATTAGTTGTTAAAATTGGTAGCTGACTCTCCCCTTTAGGATTCTCTGGGCATCTCTAGTAGTCTTGATTTGTGCCCACCCAGGAGTTCACAGGACCCATGTTAGGTGCTTGGCCGCCCATCCCCCTTCCACCCCCGAGGGGCCATGGATTCATTGTACATTTGCGTCTATTATGTCCCATTTGGCCACACCCCCAGCACATTCCTGGAGGAAAATTGCCTCTTCCTCTCTGTCCATTTCGTTGTGGCCTTCTCTGCCACTCCCCCTGAGGTGCCTGCTGGTGAGTAAAAACATTGATGATGAGGGCAGGGGTCTGGTGTGTGTTTGGTGCGTTTCCTGCAGAGAGAATTGTTTGGACAGCTGGTTGGGAAGCATTCAAAGCAGCCATTGCAGTCATTTGGTTAGATTCTTGTTGTGTTACAATTGCCTGAATCTTTTTCTTATTTTTGGCTGTTAGTTCTTCAATCTGCATTTGAGTTAACTTTCTTTGTAGTTATTTTTCTTGATTTTGGAGCTTTTTTTCTGTACATTTCCACTGATTGCGAAACATGGTCGCAGAACTCTTTGTGCGATTTGGAAGTCAAGCCGACTACATCCTTTAACTTGCTCTTTACAGCTTGTGGCATGACTTCTGCTATAGCATTTCTGAACAATGTAGCAATTAGAGGGTCTACTTCTGGATTCCCTTCAGTCTCTTGTTTCCATTGTTTCAAATGTCTCTGAACATATGTAAGTGGGTTTTCAACGTCTCCCAACTGATCGCCCGTCAATGCTTTAGTGTCGACTCTGGTTGGATATTCAGCACGTAATGTTTGACACACAGTGGGGTGGAACATATCAAAAACAATCCCGTCCATGTACCGTGAGTCCACCGCTCTATCTAAACCAGATGCTTGTAGGATTTCTCCCATCTTTGTTCCTCCTACGACTTTTGTTAGGGGTGCTTTGATGTCTCCCACAGCTAGAAGTTTCCCTATTGTTATCTATGTTAACTTTTAATCCATTTGCCAGCACCTTTGTTCATGTCAGGGAGGCGAGTGACCAGTCCCTCTAGGTCCTGTGAAGCCCAAGGGATATAATTTCACATTGCACCTTTAATTAATATAGGAAGTAGTTTTTCCAGTGGCCTAAGCCGACCGCTATCTTTTTCACGTGACCACAGTCCTTCATCAGATAAGATCTCCCTTTCTTCTTCCTCCCCTTCATTTTCTTGTGTTACACTTCTTCTACTGAATAATCCAGTAGCCTCATCCATAAATTGTTCTGCTTCTTTCATCCTTTTATTTAGCTTTTCTTCTAATAGCCTTGTTTCTTTTTGAATTTCTGCTTCTAATCTTTTTTTCTGTTCAGCTGGTTTCTCATATGGTATTTCTTGATCATACTTTGATTTTACTTTCTCTAAAGCTGTTCATACATTTTTATAACAGTCTAAATACAAGCTTTGCTGTTCGCTTTGAGCTGGTCTGGTTTTTGGTCTTACAACTGGCCCCAGCTGTCCTTCTTCACTTAACTCTACGTTGCCTTCCACTTGCATGTCACCAGACACTTCCAAAACCCCCTTGAGTAATGCAAATTGTCCTTCTGAGGTCATATAAGAAGGGGGGTCTACACACACTCCTTTTGACACACAGACATCATCTTTTTTCTCTGTTCTTCTTGAAGTATTTTGCTTGCCTGTTTAAGTAAAATTTGTGCTTCTTTCTTAAACAATGATAACACTTCTCATTATTTTTCTCTTTTTTCCTGTCCTTTTTTATGTTTTTTACCCATATCTGTGGGTAAAAAACTGTGTCCATTTCATCACACAAAGCCAATTCAAAGGAACCCTCCTTTGGCCAATTTGTAAACATGTTTTTTGTTCTTTCTGCCATTTTTTAGAGATATTATTTATAAGTTCTTTACACAAGGGATATTTTAATCCCAACAGTTCTACAGGAGTTGCTGCCATTTTCCCTCCCAAGTATTCAATTTAACACAGACTCTCAAAGTGATACCAATTTTCTTCTAAATAATACCAAACTGCAATATCAGCATTTTTTCCAATCCTAAATTTGACTCATTATTGTTCAACCAATCATATAGATAGGGTATTTTATATTATAAAGAGATATACACTTTATTAAAATAATATACTTTCAGTTACATTAACCTATATAGGTAAGACTTTAAGCATGTAATATTCAACATTCATACCAGTCCCTTTATTCATTTTGGGCTCATATTCTCAAACATCCTTGTCTCTTTATTTTCAGAGATTTATACATTCATTCTGTGTCTCTTTATTCATAGGATTTATGTGTTTATACTTTATCTTTGTCCCTTTATACAAGGATTATATGTATATATTTATTCCTTTATTTACAGGATTTATTTACTCTTCTCAAGTGAGATAACAATTACACTCCAGAGCTTATTTCCACAGTCACACTTCAGTAATGCTCACACAAACAATACACAGCTTCTCACACAGATCTAATCAAACACAATTTAAATACACACCATCAAGTTTGCACTCTGTCTTTATTAATTCACATTTGAATCAATGAAATGCAACCCTTGAATTAAATAAACCATCAAGTTTGCTCTTTCTTCGTTTTCACTCTGGAATCAACAAAAGGCAACCCTTGAACAAATACACCATCAAGTTTGCTCTCTGTCTTTGTTTTCACTCTTGAATCAACGAAAGGCAACCTTTGAACAAAACTTTTGGCCTATAGGACTTTTTAGTGCTTCTCTTTTAATCCTTTATCAACTAACCTAAATTCTATACTTATATAAATATTAGAAATCTGAATTCACTATTCTCCTCATACCAACTCAACAGAAAACACAGATCTATGCATGCATCTTGTACTCTTTTGGAATCAAAACCCCTTTTATTCTTTCATTTTAGATTTTTTCTATTAAAATTAGTTCGATGAATTTAAAAGAACTTAAAGTGTCTCACCACGAGCAGTCTCTGGCGAACAACACAACCTAACTATATAAGCAAAAACTGCTTACCTTGGCCAATTGATGTTGTGTTGCTCGTCCAGACGCCGCCCGCCGGGGTCCACTTCACTGCTCTTTCAGAGTGTCCCTTCGTGGTCGCCAAAATGTTGTGGTTTTTCTTGCTTTAATTCTGAAGAACGACTCTTGAGTCTGAGTTTTGATACCAAAGGTAAGTACGACTTTATTGTCAGGTTAAACAAAGCTGAAACAAAGCCGAACACCTATTCTATGGCATCCTGATTTGATTTTCAATATTTGATTATAATCATGAGAGCTGCAGACTCTCTCCCATCCTCCATACATGCAGGCATAGAAAACTACATCGCATAGAATAATTCAAATACATAATGGTAGAATAAGTTTATACATATAAGGGATTATTTTGGCTATAAAATCTTCAACATCAACTATTTTATCGTTCCGTAAAATAGAATCACCGATAACCAGGGGGCTTGTGACAAGCATCTCAACCAGCGTGTCGTTGAGGGAGGAGAGCCTGTTTGAAATGATAACAGGACCGGGAATGTTTCCTTACGACTATGCCACTGTCACGATTCAGTCTGTGTTCCCCTCTCTTTTGGACTTTTAGTTTGTAGTTTTGGTTATTTGCTTTATTGTTTCCAGTGTAGTTCTCTTATTTTTTGGTTCTGTATTAAGCGTTGCCCCAGGAGTTTCTTGTCATCTCGTTTTCCCAGTGTATTTAAGCCCTTGTGTTTCAGTTGTTGGTTTTCAGCCATTGTTGTATGTTGCCCCTTGTTCCTGGTCACAAATTCTGCATTACCTTGTTTCATTTTTGTTGTGTTTTGTCTTAATAAATTTTCACTGTATGTGGATCCACTGCCTCGCCTGCCATATGTTACAGCCACCTGACTGTCACCCAGCTGCCCTGCCGCATCAGGTCTAATGTCGGAACCACATTGTGTTCATTTATTCATTAGGCAGACGCTTTTATCCAAAGCAACTTACAAGTAGGAGAGCATATAACATTTTGTCAATACGTTAAACAGTACCGTTAATTTAAAAGGCCATGCTACTAGGAGGATTAAAGCTGGAGTAAGCAAGGGAGAGAATGAACAAGATTTTTTTTTGCTGACATAGACACAAGACATACACAGTTATTGGTTAGTCAAATAAATGCGGAACAGATATGTTTTGAGTTGTTTTTTGAAAGTTGTGAAGGATGCTGCAGGAGTGAATTTCCAGGTGTTGGAAACGAGCAAACCTGTGTGGGTGAAGTTGAAGTTGGTGGAGAGGGCCGATGGAGTATCAGTGTTCTCTTTACAGATCCATGTTTCAGTCAGTGCCAGAATATTGAGATTAGACTGACTGGAAGTGGACACATCCGAAGCGTTTTCTAATATACATTAGCACGCTTACTGTCCTCAACTAACATTCAGAAACGTGTCTCTAATTCTGTGATCTTCTCCATCAGCCTGACTACTTCCTTAAATTTAGCACATGTAATACCTTCCTCGCTGACAGAAGAAGCTAAACTATACATGTGGCATGAGATGCAAGACACAGTAACAGGAGAAGAAGCCATGACTTACCACAGTTATTATAGGGACCATAGGGATGTGACTTGTGCGGACTTGATACGGGCCATAACCCAGAATTCAGTTCGCTCCAACTGACGTTCCGTAATGGCGGAAGAGAGAACGCACAACTGTAAAGTAATACATTTGGAAATACTATTGTTATTATGTCATGAAATGTAGTTTTTGAGGCGAGAATATAGTTGTTTAGACTTCAAATCTGGCGTTGAATTATAAGGTTAGCCACCATTTGAAAATTTCTTCAGACGACTTCGGAGGTGGGAGATCCCAGGTGTCAGCGCTTATGTACCTGCCGAGGCCAGCCCTACCTCGGCAAGTGCTCCTGAAATATACTGCTGCCAATAGTGTTTCTGTAGTGCTTCCATTTTGATTGATTAATTGATTCTTTTATTTATTTCACTTTCCTTTTTTGTGTCTAATTTTTCCATTTTTTTGTGTCTAATTTAATGTCCAACACTTTCCCACCACCGTCTTTCCCGCTTTTCTTATTTGAATTGAAAATGAGAAGAGTCCGTTGTTTGATATTCAATTTTATTTCAAACGAAATTAATATAATCACAGTAGGCAAATATTGCCTGAACCACATATTAATGTTTAATAGTTTTAAAATACAAAAGAGGCAGCTGTATAATATCGTATTACACACGTTTTGCTAATTACATTTAATATGTACATTAAAAATAAAAAACAAAAAGATATACAATGACGCTGATTGAAGCATGGGGTGCTGAGTTGCGCTATCAAGTATGCTGCTGTTCCATTTGTAAAATAACTGGACTTGCCTCCTTGAGTCTTCGGGTGTTCATTCTTCTGAGTCGAACTTGCCAAGTCCGATCTTGGAAGGACGCAAGTCCGGACTTTGCGAACTTGGTATTGAGAAACGGCCCATGCTTCTTCCTTACCAAGCCATCCATTCCTATACTCCTTTACTCACTTATAAACTAGGGAAGTTAGCACTATAGAGCTCCCAGAGGATGGTAGTGGAACTACTGGGCTGTGAACTGTTACAATCGTGCCACTAGACCAAGAAAGACATGACATGATGAGGCAAATTCATGACAGTTTTTCATCAACTGACTGGATATCCTAATTCTAATAATTTGTTAGACAAAAATCAGCCAGGTTTAAGGAGGTATCATAGTAGGGAGTCAGCCTTGTTAAAGGTGCTGAATGATCTTCTAGTAGCATCAGAGCAGGAAAGTCCTCCGTTCTAGTCCTTTTAGACCTAAGTGCGGTGTTTGATACTCTTGACCATGCAGTCGTACTTGAAAGATTAAGAAATTGTGTAGGTATTCAAGGTTCTGTTCTAGATTGGTTTAAATCCTACATCTGTGACAAATAATTTTCAGCGAAGATTGGAAACTTCTCTTTATCCTCTATTCCGTTAAATCGTTGTCATGGCTCTGCTTCCTTAGTCATGTTTTTCTTGGTCCTGTAGCAGAGCCATGACAAAGTCTTTGGTTATGTGTGGAGAGAAACATATTATTGTCCGTTTGACAATAATATACGTTCTCTCCAGTGTCTTGTCATTGGCCCCATTCCTCTTATTTCCTCGTTATCTTTCCCTGAGTGTTTAATGTCCCACACCTGCCCCATGTCGTTATCCCTCGTTTGTCTTCCCTATTTAAACCCTCATGTTTCTTTGTCCTGTGCTCGGTGTATGTGTTTGGTGCGTTGTGTACTGTGGTCTCGCGTGTTCTTGCTGGTGTTGCTACCCATGGTCCTGTTCGTGTTTTGTGAGTTTTGTTCATTGTATTATTTTAAGACGTTTGGTCGTGTCTTTTAGTTTAGTTTTACTGTTCTTGTTTTCATTTTGCCCCCTCGTGGGAAGTCTTTTGTTTTCTGTTTGTTGTTTAGTTTCTGTTTGATACCCCCTCGTGGGTTTTTCCTTTGTTTTGTTCATTTAATAAAAGGTATCTGTTAACCCCTTCACTGCCTGCCTGCTATTGGGTTCTTTCTGCCAGTTCGTGACAATCGTGGGGTGCCTCAGGGTTCTATTGCTTCCTTTGGGTCACATGTTTCTAAAGTACAACATTCCATATCATTTCTATGCTGATGACACTCAGGTTTATTTTCCATTTAACCATAAGGATAAGTATAACATACATTCTCTGCTGAATTGTCTGACTGAGGTTAGATCCTGGCTGGCTGCTAGTTTTCTTACACTTGAATCCAAATCTGAGATTGTAGTTATTGCCCGACCAGCCTCTATTACACTGATCAACAATCGATTAGGCTCTCTATCTGCAAATTCTAATGCACAAGTAAAAAACCTAGGAGTGATTTTTGATAATGAACTAAAGTTCGATAAGCAAATCAACACAGTTGTTAAAGTAGTTTTTATAATCTTAGATCTATTGTGAAGTTGAAAACTTTTTTAATGACAAAAGGAGAGTCGGACTTGTGACCAGAAGGTTGCAGGTTCGATTCCCAGGGCCGGCGGGTAACGACTGAGGTGCCGTTGAGCAAGGCACCTTACCCCTACTTGCTCCCCGGGCGCTGCAGTGA
This sequence comes from Triplophysa rosa, assembly GCF_024868665.1. Lineage (NCBI taxonomy): Eukaryota > Metazoa > Chordata > Actinopteri > Cypriniformes > Nemacheilidae > Triplophysa > Triplophysa rosa. Next base: position 1,740,706 of record NC_079909.1, on the reverse strand, counting down.
TAGCTGCCCACTGCTCCGGGTGTACGTGTGTTCACCACTTGCTGTGCGTGTGTTCACTACTCTCTGGATGGGTTAAATGCAGAGGTCACATTTCGGGTATGGGTCACCATATCTGACTAATAGGTCACTTTCACTTCACTTTCACTTCATTATATCAGGCTGTCTCCGGATATTGGAAGCTTTAAATCTCATTTTAAGACTTAAGTTTCTTCCTAAGTTTTTTAATCTGTTGTCATTGAATGTTTTATTTTATTTTATTTTGATTGCTGTGGGTGTATTTTTTCTGTTTTCTATTTGTGTAATTTCTTGGATCATTTTATTCTGTTGGAATTATTTTTTGTGAAGTTATGTTTTACTGTACAGCAATTTGGTCAGCAGTTGCTGTTTTAAACGTGCTTTATAAATAAATTTGCCGTGCCTAAACCAATTAAAACTCTATAATACATAAAATAACTGTAATAAATAGAGTGGTAAAACATGTCCCTTGTGTGACAGTGTCATAATATTATTTTAAATGTAACATTTTGCGTGAATTATTACTACCCCATATAGCATAATTTATTATAGTCTGCATAATATTACCTGTGTTTCACTTATTTTATCTTCTGTCTCTGTGTGTGTGTGTGTGTGTGTGTGTGTGTGTGTGTGTGCGTGTGTGTGTCTGTGTACATGTATGTGTGCTTTGGTGTGTTATTGTGTGTGTCAGTGCGTGTATGTTATGTTCGGTGTGTGTGGGCAAGCGTATTGGTTGTGTCTGTGCATGTGTGTGTGTGTGTGTGTGGCTGTGTTTCTGTGCGCGACTGTCTGTGTTCGCTGAGTTTGTGCCTGTTTTTCATGTATGTGAGCTGTGTGAGCGTGTCGTTCTGCCTCGTGAGTGTGTGTGCACTGTATATTTTGTGTCTTGTGTGAATAAGAGTGTATCTATTCACTTAGCTCTTGATACCTTTTCTATTTTAAAGGTTTAATGTATTGCTTATAGTTAACATTTTTTCATGTACAGCTGCTTTGTAACATTTAAATATTATACAATTATAACAATTATATTGCTATATACAGTAAATAAAAGTTGAGTTGACCTTTCTTTCTCATGTTTTATCAAGCAAACACTAAAAGAAAGACAAAAACAGTTGCCTTGGTTTTCGTGTTCATGAATTGTGTGATGATGTGATCTATCTTAGCATTGTGTTGGTGGGTAATGTTTCAACGTTCAGTGCAAATAACCGAACCTGTAACCCAGGGAACAGGGTTACAAGGTAATTCAATAATATGAATTCATTCCCCTGTAGTCAAACATTTGACAGGGAAACACAACCTAATAATTAAGTTAACACCCCGCACCCCCACTTTGTCCCATCCTGGGATCTTTCTACCCTCCTTAGGGCACCATGTGGACCCCCATTCAAGCTGCTATCGATCTCTGTCTGCTTTCTGTTACTGACACAATGCTTGTTCCTGTTGTTTCAGGGAACCAAGGTTACATTAGTAACCTGTATCGCTGTCATGGCAAGCTGCACTTTTTCTTTCTTTAGAAAATTTAAAAGACTGGTGTGTGTCACTCTGCCTCCTTTTGTCTTGATGTTCTAGTCTAGTGGCAGGATCATGACAGACCCACGTGTTTAGTGTGAGAGAGACATGATATTGTTGTTATGACATACCATGCGCTCTCTCGGGTCTCGTCTTTGTTCCCGTCCCCTCGTCTCCTTGTTATTGATTGTTAATGACTTCATGCCCTACACCTGTTCCCCTCTTGATTTGGTTCCCTATTTAATGCCCCTGTGTCTTCTGTCTTGTGCTGGATCATTTTGCTTTGTTTGTTTCTTGTCACCCTCCCGGTTTGTATTGCTGTGTTTATCTAGTGTAGTTTTTTGTAGTTTATGTCTAGTGTTGTATTTAGTCTTGTCTAGTTTAGTGTAGTTAGACTATGTTCCCGTGACCTGTCGTGTTTATACCCTTGTTCTGTTGTTTTACCCCCTTGTGGGTTTTTGTTTTATTATTTATATTAAATCAGTTTTTGTTAACACCTCACCTGCTGTCTGGGTCCTCTGCCTTGCACTCACCATCCCTGACAGGTGTGATTGTAATCCAATAGTGCATTTTGGCAGACACAGTTTATCCAAAGCAGTTGTGGTGGATGTATGTACATTTTACTTTGTCTGTAATTAATTAAATCTCACATTCTCTGCCCAGTCTGTTGACAGTTTGCCTCCAACCTTGCGGTCCGGAAACCTGAGCTTGCTAAAGAAACGCTGGGAACATCAGGACAAATCTGCTCCTCAGCTAAGCGTGGCACCTGTGAGCAAAGCTGCTTCCTCCAAACCCAATGGTCCACCAGAACAATGCAAACTCGTGCAACAATCCAGCCAGCAGCCGATGTCCTGTGAGAGACCTGCAAAAATAAAGGTGGAGGTGGAGACTAAACGGGAGCAGCGGGTGGAGGAAGAGGCAGAAAACAGAGCTGAATCAGATCCACTCTCTCCATCTTCTGTGGAAAAACCGGCTGCGCCTCTCAACAACCTCAAAGTGATGTTTCAAAAGGACGAAAGCAAGGTGAGATACTCAGACAATCTCACTGTGCTCTGTTTCATAATTTGGTTTGGGTTTGTGCTTTGAAAACAATATGAGAATAATAGGAGTATAACATTTGTTGAATACTTCCCTACACTGCTTATCAAGAAGGAATAAAGAAGCAAAGCTTATGAAGGAATTAACATAAATATGTTTTGTTTTCTGTCTTGATTCTGATTATTTAATAAAAACTAATATATGATTAAAATCAAAAGTCATATCAATTCATTATTTTAATTTATTTTCTACACAGATGGTCTGCTCTCTTTGTGTTCCATTATCAAAAAAAAGTATACTTAAAGTTCATTTTTTAAGTATACTTAAGTTCAAGTATATTTTATATAGTAAGTAATATCAATGGACTAGTAGTATGCTTGGAAGTGTACTATATGAATACCGCTTGGGACAAAATTGGCCCACTTTTTATTTTTAAAAGTATACTTTTAAGTATACTTTAAGTTTAACAGTAGTAAACTTTTGAGTACATATACCAACTTTTGTTGGTATACTGATAGTTTACTAGTTCAATACTTTAAACACATGTATAGTCTGTGAAAGTACACTTTGAAGTTTACTCCCAGTAAACTATTATTTAAGTAGTTTTTATACTGCAAGTATAGTTGTAGGGTTTCTTTAGGTTTACTGGTAGTTTACTAGTTAATTACTTGTAGCATATTTTTCATTTATAAAAATACACCCTAAAGTTTACTCTCAGTAAACTACTAATATAAGCATGATTGTAAGGTTTCTTTAGGTACCTTGCATATATACTGATAGTTAACTATCAATACTTAAAATACACTTCAAGTTGTATTCTTAGTAAACTACTAGTTGAAGTTTTTTTATATATAATAATAATAATAAACTTTATTTTATATAGCACCTTTAAAAGTAACATCTCAAAGCGCTTCACAGAAACATATAGATAAAATACAAAAAAATAAAGTAAAAAAAAGCATACATTAGAGCAGTGGTCTTCACTATTTTGTTTCATGAGAGCCACAATAATAGTACAAAGTCAATAGGGGAGCCACTTTTCAGCAATGTATGAAAAGTTACACCCAGTCTTAAAAAGCATGTCTACTTATCAATCTGGCATCCGTGAACATACAATATGCAATGTAACAAATACAAAAGGGGGAAAATGAGACAAGATGATTTCCTTTAATGATAAAAAAGCAGGATTACCTTAATGCTGCGATGACCGGAAGCATGCATGCATTTCCTTAACTTTCCTTATATTGTATTTGTAGCTTGTTGTTGCGATGCGTGTGAGGCATGCAAGATGTTCATTGGTGAGGCGGTTTCTGTGTTTCCTCTTTATAGTGTTCATGGTTGAGAATGTTGACTCACAAGTGTAGGTGCTCACAAAAAAGGACATGACTTTTTGCACAAGTGGCTTCAAAGTGGGAAAATCTTCTTCAGACACCAAATTCCAGAAGTGTTCAACACCTGCGCCAAATTCAGCTTTGAGAATGTCTTTTGTCTGCAGTTCTACAATTTCACTTTCTACAGCAGCACGCTGAGTAGGGCAGAGCAGAGTGATAGTTGGAGTGAGAGATGACACATCCACATGGAAGGGGTTTTCAATGAAGTTAAAAATCTCCTTGTGTTCATTCACATCCTGGAATCTGGATTCAAATTCCCCCCTTAGCTCTTCCAAAACATTCACAAATTCTCTGTGGCTGAGGTGCTGCTGCAGAGATGGGTCATTTGTGATGACAGCTCTGAGTTTGGGGAAGTGAATGAACTCTCTGTCAGGTATGTACAGTGCAGTTATTTTGTTCTGAAATGCTCTGACTGCATTCAACATGTTGCTTGGAAGCTTATCTCTTCCTTGAAGTTGCAGGTTGAGAGTGTTCAGTTGACAGGTGAGGTCAGTCAGAAAGGCCAGCTGTATAATCCAGCATGGGTCTTCCAGCTCTGGCTCCGGTTTTCCTTTGCTGTCCAGGAAAGTGCAAATCTCAGGGAGGAGGCTCAGAAACCGTTGAAGAACTTTTCCACGAGATAACCACCTCACTTCACTGTGCATCAGTAAATCACCATATTCTGTGTCATAGTCTTCAATTAACTGTCGGAACTGTCTGTGGTTCAGCGGTCTGGAGACAATGAAGTTTACAACACGAACAACTGTTTGCATCACATTTTGAAATGTATTATTTCTGAGTTTTGATACCAGTGACTCCTGATGTATGATACAATGGAAACTGATAAAATTGGGTATTTCTTCTCTTTTTTTCATGAGCCCAACAAGCCCCTTCTCCTTACCTCGCATGCTAGGGGCTCCATCTGTGCACACACTTGCTAGACCTGACCAACTGAGATTGTTTTCATCAAAAAAAGCCAGAAGTGCATTCATACTGTCCTCACCTCTCGTTTGGCCAACAAGTGGAAGTAAGCAAAGCATTTCTTCTCGGAAAGACTTTTCTTTAGGGAACCTCACCCAAACACACAACTGAGACACATCTGTCATATCGGTGCTCTCATCCACTGCGATACTAAAACACGGTGCTGCTGACACATCTGCACGGAGTTGGTCACTCACATCTTTGCCGATGTTTTCAATCCGCCTCATTATGGTGGAATCTGATAATTGCAATCTTTTAATTTGCTTTACAATTGCATCTTTGTTGTCAAACGCTGCAAACAATATTTCTGCTGAAGCCAAAAAACAATCTTTCACAAGTTCTGAGTCTGAGAACGTTTTTTTCCCCCGAGCCAAAATCCGATGCGATCTCAAAAGAAGCCTCGGTTAAACGTTCAGCTGTAGAAGTTGTCCTGTGTATGAGCCTTTGTTGTCCAGAAAGAGAGGAAGAAAGCTGTTCTATTTTTCTTTTCCTTATTTCACTTCCAGGCGGGTAACTTTTATTGAAATTTGGATGCGTTGTTTGGAAATGGCGCTCCAAATTACTGCGCTTGAAACCAGAGCGGGTTTGTTTGCATAGTAAACACAAAGGGTTCGATCCGTGGAGAACAAATAAAAATTCATCTGTCCACTTTTCTTGAAATTTTCTATGCTCATCTTGTATGACTCGTACCTTTCTCTTTTTAGCAGGTGCTGACTCGCCACAAACTCCGTCTCCGTCATCTTTCTGTTGATTTGCGGTTGTTGCATGCTCCGAATCTTTAGTTCCCGCTTTTGTCACCGTCACATTGCTTTGTTGCTGTTCACACTTGGTGCACGACATTGTTTGATAAGAAATCGATCCATTTGTAGTCTGTGTATAACACAAGCTAACTAGCATGAAATGTTGGAAATAGCAGTAGCTAACGTCAAGCGTTAAGAGCTGGAAAGAGCGCCAAAAACCGGCAGCTGCGCAGTCAGTCCGTGTAACGTTAATGGACGTAACGGGAGAGAGAGTATCTTTTTTTTGTCTATATATTCATATTGGAATGCCACTTTTTTGGTACTTTTATATAAATGATTTGTTATAGAGCAGACACAGAATTTTCTAATGGGTTATGTCTCGCTTATTTTTTATGTTTTTTTTATGAATTATCTATTTTGACTGCGGATCATTTCACCATATTATTTACTGCCATGCGAGCCATGAATTAAAGCTTGGCGAGCCGCAAGAGGCTCGCGAGCCGCGCAATGAGTAACACTGCATTAGAGTAAAAAAAATTATAATAATAACAATATTAATAATAATCACTTGAATGCTTGCCTAAAAAAATAAGTTTTAAGTGAAGATTTAAAAATGGTAAAAGAGTCAACATGTCTAATCTCAGTGGGAGAGCATTCCAGAGTTTGGGAGCAAGAGAAGAAAAAGCCCGGTCACCCATAGAACGTAAACACGTTGAAGGGACAATTAAAACGCCTGAACCAGAAGAGCGAAGATTGCGTCTTGGGGTGTATGCAGTTAAAAGTTCAGACAGATATTGTGGCGCTAAGGCATGCAAGGCCTTGTAGGTGAGCATAAGAATTTTTAAATCGATGCGAAACCTGACCGGGAGCCAGTGCAATTACTCCAAGATGGGAGTGATGTGCTCACTTGTCCTGGACCTTGTCAGGATTCTGGCCGCTGAGTTTTGGACATACTGCAATTTGTTTAGGGTAGATTTAGAAACCCCAGCAAGCAGAGCATTACAATAGTCGATGCGAGAGAAGACAAATGAATTAATCAGTTTTTCAGCCACCGAGAAAGATAACATGGGGCGCAATCGTGCAATGTTTCTAAGATGAAAAATTGAAATTTTGACCATATTCTGGACATGAGGATCAAATGTTAAATTTTCATCAAATATCACCCCCAAATTTTTTAATTTATTTTGAAACTCCAAAGCAGAGCCATCCACCATTAACTCAACTCAACTCAAGTTTATTTATATAGCGCTTTTTACAATTTTCATTGTTACAAAGCAGCTGTACATGAGACATATTGACTATACGCAAAACAATTAAAGTTGTACCTGCAAAAACAAGAAAAAGGTGAAAACACAGAAGACAGACATACCCACATACAAAACACTCCACACACACAATATGCACACGTACTAACACACATAGACATAGACACACACACACGGACGTGCACGCACACACAGACGTACACAAACAAGTACGCACACACAGTGAGAGCAAACATTTAAGATAAAGGAGAGAGAAGCACAGGTCAAATATAACAGACTATAAATTCCTATATGCAATATTAATTAAGTAAAACTTTAAAATTCTAAAGCAGCCCCCCTGGACAGGCAAATAGTGCAAAAGAACAGTATGCAAACAGTGGCCAGGAACCCAAAACTCTAATCGAGAAAAAAAAAACTCAGGAGAACCCAGGCCCAACCAGGGGATTCCAGTTCTCCTCTGGCAAAAGCTGCTGCCTCTGCACAAGCTCCACAGAGCTTGCACAACAAGGCTAAATAAAAATAAATAAACTTACTAATAAGGTAAATTATAGTTTTAAGATTATAATTAATAATCTAATAGCATTTGAAATTTTGTGGTGAAGACGTGTCAAGTGACCGTATCCTTCTTTATCCAGCTCTATCATCTCAGCTCTTGTCAGGTCGCCGCTTTCCATTCTCTGCTCTACCATCAGGTGTGGCCATGACTGCATCCTGCTCGCTGTGGTAACCTTGGAACAATGAGACAAGACTGGCTGAGAGTAAAGTACTGTTCTGCACTCTTTGATGCAACAAGTACATCAGTTGTGTTTTTGGTTCCGGTTGATCTAACTAATGCAGCCTAAACCCTCAAAGGATTTATATTATGGAAGTCTAGTGTATGCAAGATTAAAAAGATGTGTCTTTAGTCTAGACTTAAACTGACAGTGTGTCTGCCTCCCGGACAGTGCAGGGAAGACTATTCCAAAGTTTAGGCGCTAGATAGGAAAAGGATCTACCACCTGCACTTGATTTTGAAATTCTAGGTATTACCAACTGACAGGACGCCTGAGAGCATAATGCACGTGAAGCACTGTAATACAAGAGGAGTTCACTCAAGTATTGAGGAGCTAAACCATGTAGGGCTTTATATGTAATAAGCAAGATTTTAAAGTCAACGCAATGTTTTATAGGTAACCAGTGCAAGGTTGACAGAACCGAGCTAATATGTTCATACTTTTTTACGTGTAAGAACTCGAGCTGCCGCGTTTTGGACCAGTTGGAGCTTTTGTAATAACCCAGCAGGGGAACCACCTAACAGTGCATTACAGTAATCTAGTCTTGATGTCATGAATGCATGAATTAACTTCTCTGCATCTGACATTGACAGCATATGACGTAGTTTAGATATATTCTTAAGATGGAAAAACGCAATTTTACAGGTGTTGGCGACGTGGCTCTCAAATGACAGATTACTATCGAATAGAACGCCAAGATTCTTTTGGCGTCCGTCAATAGTTAAGCAGTATTCTTGGTTGTTACGTATAGCAGTTTTCGGTCCAATAAGTAACACTTCTGTTTTGTCCGAGTTCAGTAATAAAAAGTTGTTACTCATCCAGTTTTTTATATTGACCCTGTGGTACACCATACTGGACTTGCGATTTGCGTGACACCTCATTGTTTATTGCTACAAATTGAAAACGGTCAGATAAATAAGATTTAAACCATTTCAAAGCTATTCCCTTAATGCCGACATAATTTTCGAGTCTATGTAGGAGTGTGATGTGGTCAATGGTATCGAATGCAGCACTAAGGTCTAGCAGCACCAATAACGAGATACAACCTCGGTCAGACGCCAATAGCAGATCATTTGTAACTCTGATCAAAGCAGTCTCTGCTTTGTACTGTGACATGCTCTGAATCCAGACTGGAATTCTTCATTGATGTCATTCCTTTGGAGGAAGGAGCATAATTGAGTTGAAACTACTTTTTCCAGAACTTTAGATATGAAAGGTAGATTCAATATAGGCCTGTAGTTCCCTAGTTACCTCGGGTCGAGTTGGGGTTTTTTGACAAGGGGCCTTATAACAGCCACCTTATATGCTTTAGGCACATGTCCTAATGTCAGAGATGAGTTAATAATACTAAGAAGAGGATCTATAATTTCTGGGAGCATCTCTTTCAGTAGATTTGTAGGTATAGGGTCTAGCATGCATGTTGTTGATTTAGATGATCTAATGATTTTAGACAGCTCATCGTGATCTATGGTATAAAAGAATTGCATTTTCTCCTTAAGGGCGCTGTAGTTAGTTTGTTCAGCGGGTTTCACTTCTGATTGCATTCATATAATTTTTTCACTAATATCTTGGATTTTATTTGTGAAGTAGTTCTTAAATTCATCACTGTTATGCTGATATACAGGATCAGAAGTCACTGACGATTTATTTTTTGTTAATTTAGCCACTGTGTTAAATAAAAACCTAGGGTTGTGCTGGTTTTCTTCTATTAGTGATGAAAAGTAGGCGGATCTAGAAGTTATTAGGGCTTTCCTGTATTTTCGAATACTATCCTTCCATGCTGTACGAAATACCTCTAATTTAGTTTTCTTAAAGTTGCGCTCCATTTTTCGGGACACTTTCTTTAGAGCCTGAGTGTGTTCATTATACCACGGTGTGGGACTGCCATTTTTAATCTTCTTTAAACGTAGAGGAGCAACTGTGTCTAGCGTTACCGAGAAGGTGGAATTAAAATTTTCAGTGGTAATGTCAAGATCTTCAACGTTATTTCTGACGCTAGCAATTTGAGACAATTCGGGCAGATTATCGAGAAACGCATCTTTGGTAGTTGAAGTTACTGTTCTACCATATTAAGGTTACAGCATCCGCTTTGCGAATTTGTTGTGGTGATCCGATGAGCATAACCTCAGTCTTGTCGCTGTTAAGACAAAGAAAATTTTGAGACATCCATGTTTTTATCTCAGAGATGCAATGTTCCAGAAAGGCAACAGCCGTATTATCGCCCGGATTTGAATGAATATAGATTTGGGTGTCGTCTGCATAAAAATGAAACTTAAGACCCAAGGATCTTAGAAGTTGACCCAGGGGAAAAATGTACATACTAAAAAGCAAGGGACTCCAAACAGATCCCTGGGGAACTCCAAATTGCACTGCTCCAACTTTGGATCTGCATCCACCCAAGGCCACAAACAGCCTACGATCTCTGAGAGGAAAGACTTGAACCAGTTTAATACAGTGTCAGTAACACCGAAAACAGTTTCCAAATGATTGAGTAAAAGAAAATGTTCCACTGTGTCAAAAGCTGCGCTAAGATCGAGAACCATGAAAATTGAAAGACAGCCAGAGTCAGCAGCGATTAACAGGTCATTTGTTACCTTAACTAATGCTGTTTCAGTGCTATGTAGTTTGCAGAAACCAGATTGGAGGGGCTCAAAAAGATTATTGATGGTATGGTGAGTGTATAATTGAGAGGCCACAGTTCACTCAAGCAATTTAGCAAGAAAGGGGGAATTTGAGATGGGATGAAAATTATTGAGGTTGTCCCAGTTCGCGTTGTTTTTTTTTGGTATAGGTGTTACAGCAGCAATTTTAAGTGCTGCAGGCACAACACCCATGCGCAGGGAATCATTTACTATACTCAGGACCACAGGGCATAGAGAAGCAAAACATGATTTAAACAAATCACTAGGTATGGGATCAACTATTTAGGTGGTAGATTTCAATTTTGAAACCTCCTTACCAAGGGAAACTGAATCAAGTGAGGAAAAATTTGAGTAATAGGTGCCAGAAAATTTTGTGTTATTAAGAACAGAATCAGACAAGACAGTAGTAATACATTTGCGAGCATTAACAATCTTAGAACTGAAATGATCAAGCGACCTATTACAAAGATGAACTGAGGTAGAACACTAGGGCAGCTGTTTCCTTTGAGAAGTTCGTTTATGGTATGAAACAGTCGTCTGGGGTTATTTTGGCTATTGTCAATTATCTGAGAAATATTGAGACCTGACTGAAACAATCTCTGCCTTATATTCAAGGATATGGTCTTTCCAAGCTTGGTGATGCACATTCAGGCCAGAAAGACGCCACCTTCGCTCCATCTTACGACAAGCTGCCTTCCTAGAGCACAGCTCGTCATTATACCAGGGAGCAGAACACACAAAAAGGCCTCAGACCGGGATTTCATAGATGCAAATGAATCCAGACCAGACATAAGAACAGTATTTAACAGAGAGATTTTGTCCTCCAGAGAGTCAGAAGGAAAGAAAACACTTAATGAGGACTCAATACAGGCAGAGAAGTCAGAGAGATTGATGGATTTCCATTTACGGTAATTTACAAGACAGTGTTTGCATGTGACAATTCCATATAAAAAAAAATAGCAAAGTGATCAGACAATCCTAAATCAGCGGAGGAAAACTGTGACAAGAATGATCCCTTTGCAATGATGAGATCCAGGGTGTGACCCTTGATATGTGTAGAGCAGTCCACAAGCTGCTTCAAATCAAAACATTCCAATAAAGACAAAAAGTCCTTAGTCATTACAGAGTCTTTTTTGTCAATGTGGATGTTAAAGTCCCCCAGGATAAGAGTTCTCTCAAACTTGAGGCATAACATAAGATAGCAGTTCTGCAAATTCAGGTAAAAAGTTTTCAGTTTTCTTAGGAGATCTGTAGACTGTAGCTATAACGGTAGTGATGGGTGCAGAAACACTCAAAACAAGACATTCAAAGGAATTAAACTGGGGGATGACTACTGGACTTATAGTAAATTTTTGATTATATAGCACAACGATACCCTCACCCCTGCCGGAGGGTTGCGGGGCATCAAACAAACAGTAGCCAGAGGGAGTAAGTTCGTTAAACAGAAGTCCATCTCCCTGTTTGTGCCATGTTTCTGTTAAAGGGCACATATTTTGCAAAATTCACTTATATAATGTGTTAAAACATTAATACGTGTCCACAGTGTCTGTAAACAAGCAGTCTAAACAGTTAAAAATGTGCTCACTCCTTTTTTAATAATTTGCGTAATTCAAAAACCCTGTTGGTAAAAGCAAAGATTTGAATTCTGCCGTTAATGTCGTCACTCAACGGCAAAGCCCGCCCAGCAGTGGTGACGATCTGCCTTATTTGCTTAGACACAGTCCCATGTGGGAAGTACAACAGTCGCCAATCGCCATCGTTAGATCGTCACTGGAGCTACACAATTTCTGCGCCACGGAGGCACTACAGTTGTTCTGTATTAGGATGTACCGACCAGCATAACTGTCTCCATAGACTCCTGCAAGCTGAGTTATAGAGAACAGCATGGTTAAATTTCATTTATGAAGGCAATGTCCCGCTGAGAATAGGTAAAGTATTTCATGTTCCGCCAATCATTTCACGCCGGACTGATTCACGAATGAGGGCCAGTACAATGCTGGACTTTCAACGAGGTTGCTACTGAAACCGGGAGCAATACCAACACTTCGTGCCCAGTCCTCATGTCCAGCAGAAGCAGTAATGTTAAGTATCACACCTCATATTTTTGCTGATTAGTCTTTCAAAATTGCCACTCTTAATGGGCTTGTTATCGCGCTATATTGGTAATGTTGCTAACAATAGAAGTACAGCGTCTAACTGTATTTATTGACGCTGCCCTCACATGCTGTCGGGCTTATCGTAAACAATACGTAAAGTAAGTGTGACAGTACATGATAGAACAACGTTGAAAGCGTAGTATAACTGTAGTAATGCTAAACTATACCTGCTCAACCTCCACGCAGCATTTATTCTCTGGCTCTGTAGTCATTTTACTGCAATTCCCACACGAGCACCTGCACAGCGGTGCTCGTGTGCATTACATTATCATGACGGACCATGCTAATGTTTATCGATCACTTGAAGAACGTTAATTTCACAATAACTGCAAAATTACAACTAACCATTCGGAAACGTCCTGTTCAATTCTTAAGGTTGTCACTTCTTGTGTCTCTCCATCAGTGTCAGACTCCGGTTCGTACATATAGGGCTGAACACCACTAACAATTACTGACATTTTGATGTTTTGTTTTGGCCGGTAACTTTACGCATCAGCACCAGCATCATCAGAGGGGGCTGGGACAAAAAGCTCATTAACATTTAAAGAGATACAAGCAAAATCGGTGCGTTTTTATACACAATCAAAAACGGGCAACTTCAACATTCTATAATAAATGATCCGCTGTGTATTTTGAGCTAAAACTTCACATACACACTCTGGGGACACCAGAGACTTATTTCACATCTAGTAAAACCATTCGAACAGCCTCTCCTTTAAGCAAACCAAGTCCAGTTTTTTTTCCAATGATAGTATATAAAATCACTGCCTTATTGTTCACAGAGCGAGCATTAAAAAGAGCCGATTTCACCAAATTCTGAGGTGTTAATAATGACGGCGAGATCTCCACACGTTTAAGCAAACAAGTTGTTAAAATCCACACCATTGCACAGTAGTCTGTTTGTTTTACATTGAAATACAGGCACAGAGATGGAGCCGGATATGTCGTGTGTAAACTTGCGCCTTGACGCGCGATGCATATAGCGCAAAGGACGCAGAATATCGACATTTCGACAAAGTTCAAATGTGTCATTCGCTAGATAATAATTCCTTTTTAAGTTCATCAATTTTCCAGCAGTATACCCTCAAAGCCATGATGGGAGTATCCACCCCAGCACCAATCTTGCAGGATCATATGTATGGAATTCCAAAAGTGACAATATTAAAAATAAATAAATACAAAAATGAATCCATGAAGAAATGTAAGAAAGCAAAAATAAATGAGTATTTATACTTTTATTTCCTTATTCATGGGTAATTATATATTTTTTCAAGCTTATTTTTTTTCATTTATTTATTTATACATTTATTTATTTCCACTTTTATTTATTTCCACATTTATTCATGTATATATGTATTTATTCCTACATTTATTTATTTTTACATTTATTTATTTATACATTTATTTATTTATGTATTTCTTTGTCTGTATGCTAATGAGTGGGGGCGTGTTTCACCTCAGACATTATCAATCGATCTCAGAGCTGCGGTGCTGAAGCTTTGAGGCCACAGGGACTCCTTGTGGTGTGACCAAACGAAACGAGGTTGACGAAGTTGCATAGAGAAGGCAATCTAGTCATTTAATATCACCCTAACTGTATGTAGATAGGGTTACCACACATAGCCTACATACTCTTTATTAGGGACATTGCCGTAAAACATTATCCGGTCGAGATTTGTAAAATGTCTCTGCACATATGAACAGAAACTGCACAACAACAGGTCTGCTATGAGACACTTGGAAGAATACACTTGGAAATGGAAGCACGTGAAATTATCCACTAGTGATCACATTTATTGTAAATGCGCTGGATGGAGCTGATAAGAACTTGAGTTGTTTGTCGATGTTCTCGAAATGCCGTTGCTATCGTCGATTGCAAGATTAATTACATTTTGATACTTGATAGAAAACTCCAATAAATGGAAAAAGTCACAACTTTGTAGTTTCATGAGTTCAAAACAAAATTTAGAAAGTTTGTTGTATATTTGTAGCCTATCTGGCAATGCCCGTATAATAAGTGAAAATAAGATTTTTTAAAAGATATTATTTTTCCAACTGTTTCGCCTGTATAACTTACTTGAATGTTTGTCCTTATTAGCAGGGGGTTCCCAAACGTCTCAATCCTTGACCCAACGACAGGTAATCTGTGTCAAACACAAATTTTTAACATGGGGAAAACACATTCGTTTCAGTAGTTTTTATTTTATCACAAATTAATATGTTTAATTACGTACGGCAACAGCCATCCTTACATATAATAAAGCACATCATGCTTTAAATGATCTATTAATGAAAACATGATATAGTTTAAAAACAAATGGAAGCAGATCTGATATGTGGACATTTAGAATAGTGAGTTTAGCGGATTCGTACGGTGGCGTATTGCTGCCACGGATTTTTCAACACAATTATGTCATTAAAACAAGATAATATGTTGTTTAAACGAAATAAGATATTATCTTGTTTTAACGACATATTATTTCATTTTAACAACATATTTGAGTTGAAAAAATAAAATGTAAGTGGCAGCAATACGCCACCATAGTAAAGGGGTAATATGACATTTCATAATAATTACACATTAATCTATTATGTGAAAGTGACATGTTTTCTAGCTGGACATAGGTAAAATGTCATGTTTTCGAACCACGGCCCGCTGTACTGTACACTAAAAAAATCACTTCCGACTTCTTAGAAAAGGCCAATGAAAATTGGTATCCGGGTATAAAATTGGAATATCCGGGTATAAAAGGGAGACGGCGTGCCTCATTCATTTACCTTAGTTCTGAGGAGCCTGAGACCTCTCACGACTGCTGCAGTGGACAGCACGTGTTGTGGCAAGAGGACACAACGTCTCGTTCCCTCCATCAGGGAACCGAGGTTACAAACGTAACCGAGACGTTCCCTTTCTGTCGGTCTCTCGACGTTGTGTCGAACCGACAGATGGGGTTCCAATGGAAAACGCCATAACACTGTGCCCTGTCACAATCTCAACGAAGCGACGGTGACTGGCCTGGGCGTGTCAGCCGTGACGTTACCGCAAAATTGTAACCTACCAGTGGGTAGGTAGGGGGTCCCAGAGCTTTCTTGAAAGGTGGAAAGGCCCCTACCTTCGGCCTCACAGGCGGCGGCCTTGTTTCTCTAACAGCGAGAAGCCGCCCGGAACCGTAAGGCCACTGGGTAAGCGCTACTTCCTCAAGCGGGGGATGCGCTACAGAGACCACTTCCTACCACAGGGAGGAGACTAGTGGAGATACCAACATGGTCTCACCGATGGGAAGAAAGTGCGGACTGAAGGAGTTAACCGCGAGGTGGAGGTCCACCTAAGGAGGTCATGGGTTACCAAGGTGGGAACCAGCATGAGGATACATCAGACGGAACCGCCCTGCTGGGGGGTTGCAACGTCTGGTAGCACTAGGTCCGGTTAGAGCTATGTTGCGAATAACTCAGGTGATACCCGGCCTAAGGGGCAGGGCTGCTCTGCCCATCCTGCCCACAGGAGGTGCTTGCTAGTGATGGATGGAGTGCCTGTTCTTCACCCAGTGGGGGAAGAAGGGAGGCTAGTAGTACGCTGACCCCCTAGGGTCAGGTACTGTCAATGGCGTACACCCTACCGGTCGCCGGTCTTGCCTGATGTCCGCAAGACTCGCCGACCGGTTTACGCGAAGGCTGTAGGACCTCGCGAAGGTGATGGGTGTAGCCCAACCCGCAGCTCTGCAGATGTCTGCCAGAGAGGCGCCTCGAGCCAGTGCCCACGAGGAGGCTGTACTCCGTGTGAAGAGAGCTCTCACCCAGTGGGCGTAGGCGAACTAGGACAGGTACGCCATAGTGACGGCGTCCATGATCCAATGCGCCAATCTCTGTTTGAGACAGCCCTCCCTGCTGATCTCCAAAACAGACAAAGAGCTGCTCAGAGCTACTGCGGCTCTGCGTGCGGTCCAAGCAGAGGCGCAATGCGCGTACTGGACACACCACGGATGGGGTTGGGTCTTCCTCCCCGGTGGGGAGCGCCTGTACTGGAAGCAGACATCGTGTCCGTCCCCTCCTCGATGAGTGTGTTGCACCCAAGAGAACAGCGGGACATGCCACGCTGGAGAAATTTGCTCTTTTAGAGAAAAAAACTCGAACACTTCTGGAACCGCCGAGACGCCCAGAGGAAGTCGCTGCAGGAAGGGACAGTCCGCTGCACCACGTCGTAGAGCCGGCAGTCTTGTAGCGAAGTCTGTTGATCATGAGCGAAGGCTCCGAAGAACAAAAGGTGAATGAATGAGGCACGCCATCTCCCTTTTATACCCGGATATCCGGGGGCGGAGTCCGGCATGCAAATTTCATTCGCCAATTTTCATTGGCCTTTTCTAAGAAGTCGGAAGTGATTGGTTCTCAAGGACGAACCCCATCTGTCGGTTCGACACAACGTCGAGAGACCGACAGAAAGGGAATGCTATTTTTATAAACACCTTTTAATAATAATCAAATACTATATTTTTTAACTTTGTTCCTCCGGCAAAAGTCAATATGGGCATCCAAGTAGACACCTGTTTATTGAAGTGACATGTGGCCCAGTACAGTTTCCCATACTCAAAATTGGTGCTCTGCATTTTACCCATCCAAGTGCACACACAGCAGTGAGTACTGAACACACACACACCGTGAATGGACACTCCAAGCAGTGGGCAGCCATTTTTATTGCTGGGGTGACCAGGGAGCAGTCAGGGGTTAGGAGCCTTGCTCAAGGGCACCACAGTTGTAGTAATGAGAGTGGAGAGAGCGCTGTTTATTCACTCCCCCACCTTCATTTCCTGCCAGTCTTGAGACTTGAACCCACGACCTTTGGGTTACAAGACTCTCTAACCATTAGGCCACTACTGGCCCCCCACTATAAAGTAATTTAAATTATCTGAAAAAGTCAGACGGTGCTCCTACGAAGTGATGGCACAAAATGCTTCTATTGTTTTCCTCTACTTTTTACGTCACTTTGGATAAAAGCGTCTGCTAAATGACTAAACGTAAATGTAAATGTGATGGAAGTAATTTGGTTGTACCACTTGACATTTTTTGAATGAGTTGGGCTATACATTTTATCAGTATGTTTTTCCTGGGACAAACCCATACATGGACAAACCCACATTCTAAAAAATTAGTTGTTTTCTACCCACAGCTGGGTAAATATTGGACAGAACATACAGATGGTTTAAAAATAAACATATACTAGCTTGTATAAAACTAAATTCTGGGTTGTTTCAACCAGTGGTTGGGTAGCTACAACCCAGTTTACCCTCTGTACCTTTTTGAAATGCGTTCACGATCGTCTCTTGGCTCGCCTTCGCGTTTCTCTGTTTGACAGTGTAGTATAATTTCTCTTGTTCTGTTGATCACCCTCACACCCCCTGCAGTCCCTCTGCGCCCACCCCGCACTTTGATAATCACTGCTATAAACTGTAGCTGCACCATATATATCTGTTTTTGACTGACTGACTAGTCAGTTATTTTTCAGTGAAATCTATTACCATCTTCGGTACTTTTTATTTGAATACATTAACTGATATGTATTAAAAACATGACGTATAGGTCTGTTTCCCCTTGTATACCAGGGGATGGTTACAAAGGAGCAAAATTTAGAGGATTACAATCTTTTATCCATGAGAAAGGCCTCCAAACACTATTGCAAATTACATACATAAATAAATAACCTATAGTGGAATTTCTTAAAGATATCCACAAAGAGGACAAGATCAGGTATTTTGTTGTTTATAAAATCCTAAATTCATAGACGTGGCAGATTACCTGTTACCCTGTTTGTCTGTTTTCTTGATTTAGTGCTGCTGGATATTAATTGTGTTTTCCTGATTTCTTAGTGAATTCTTAGTCAGCTTTACAATTTTTTCTAACATTACTTTCCAGGTACAAAAAGAAGCAAGCAAGAGCACAGAGGACATAGACACACAGACTGGAAATAAAGGTAACTGACTCACAAACACACTAGAAACTGTTACTGTAGGTAAAATGAATAGTTACAGAGAGCCAAGAAAATAATCCACAGAGCAAATAGTCCTAATATGTGCCAGAACACAACAGATCTGACCCCTGTTTTAGTTGATTTCACACCACATGCACCTCTGACAGAAACTAATGTTTGACTTGCATTTATTAGGGGTGTAACAGGTAACTAAAACTAAAATTCAAATAACAGATTTATTTTCTTTCTTTTAAATATGATATTTATTTAGGGTTTTTAAACAAATGAAAAGAACAATTACAGAACAGGACAAAGCACGCATACAGTACACGGATATAAAAAAACATCTTCAGCTAGATTCAGTTTTGCAGTTAACCATAGCACCAGGCAAAGGCAATAGAGGTTCAAACCGATTTACTGTATGCTTATGAAAAATGACTCTTGCTTGCGAGTCGCAGTATCATCTCTTTAACTGAATAATTATGTATCCTCGCAATCATAATTCAGGGACGCGCTACTTTCGAAGGTAAAGGCCTGGTGCGATGCGATGTACGCATTCAACTTTAATCCCTCTTGGGAAAGTTTTCAGCACCCAGGAGACTCGAAATGAGTTTTTCCACAAACTCAGTTGGGTGGCCAGCTCCCATGTTCTCGAGTAGACCAGCAATCTTGATATTATTTAGTCGAGAACATCCCTCGAGATCGTGCACCTTTCTTGGGTTTGACAAGCAAGCTTTCGCATTGTAAATAGTAGATAAAATTAGGGCTGTGAAACGATTCAAATGTTTAATGTAATTAATTACATGATGTTGTGTGATTAATTAATCGCAACTTAATCGCAACTTAATTACAAATCACATTTGGGGCCAAAATATCATTTAAAGGCATAATAAGACAACACAGAAAGTAGCTTGAGATGTTCAGAAGCTAAAGTGGCCATAATTGTGTTTTTTTTCAGAAGCTGAATTAAATTAAAGACCAAAACAGTTTGGTTACTAACATTCTTAAAGTGGCCCTAACACACGCGGTTTCTGCCAATCTCATTATTAATCTTGAGTACCTATAGAGTAGTATTGCATACTTCGTATCTTCGAAGACTATTTAGTTTGATCACATTTATAAAAGATAGATACAGCTGTACGATTATTTCCGAAAACATACGGCACGTGCGGGGGGGAGGGGTAGGCTGAACTAAAGCACATGTGCACCCATTGCCAACAAAACACAGACATCCGTTTCACTCACCACATGCGGTTCATGTCTGTCATCTTTTAGCGCTGGGACGGCTCCATATATCAGTTTCAAACCATCTCCAAATCCAGCGTTATATCCACCGTTTATATAACATTCATCACCCAAATGCAGTNAGGCTGAACTAAAGCACGTGCGCACCCATTTCCAACAAAACACAGACATCAGTTTCACTCACTGCATGCGGTTCATGGCCAGCATCTTTTAGCGCTGGGACGGCTCTATATATCAGTTTCAAACGATCTCCAAATCTAGCGTTATATCCACCGTTTATATAACATTCATCACCCAAATGCAGCGAACAAACAAACACCTGAACTTCGCAAACGTATCCTCTTATCTCTCTCCTGCACACAAATGAAAGTGACGTCAGCTTATGCTCCTTCTCCTGCTCTCCTTGCTGCCGCGTGCCTTTCCGGGAGAATTGTCCAATAAGGGACTAAGAAAAATGGTTACGAAACAGTTTTATGTGTTCGGAAAAAAAAATCCGAAACCTGTATGATCGCTGGGGGAGTGTATCGAGAACAGAAATACTACGTAGTACGTTTTTTGACAAGTTGACCATGTTAAGCATGAGAAGACAGCACGTTTAACATTGTAAAGAAGTCAGAATGCATGACACACCGTTGCACCACCCCTTTAAGAAATATTTTCCTTTCCCCCAAAAGAAATAGTAATTCAAGTTTGAAACGACATAAGGGTAAGTAAATGTAAATAAGCAGATTTTGGGGGGGCAAACTATCACCAATTTATTAGTATTGTTATTATTATTATTATTATTTTAATACTGTTAAAATTCTTTGAAGAATTAAAAGCTGCCAGTAGGTGGCGGTAAATGTCATTAATTCATTATATTCACAGATTTTTTTCAGGAATGCAGTAAATGACTCTTTATAAATGAGTCACTGATTAATTTATTCACCCAATTCATTCCCGCAAGAAACATATTAATTTAGAAACGAAACCATGCTGTGTTCCTCAGAGACGCGCAACTCTTCTCCTGAGGCTTTCTAGGTAATATTTTCATTGAAAACTTTGACAGACAATGTTGTCTATAAAATGTATCTTAAAATACATTTCTTATTTAATTAACTGATGTATAAAATCAACATGACATGTGCACTCTTAGTTTTCTGGACAAAAATAGCACTGCTATGATATTGCGCTTGTGTGATTACATAACAAAATAAATATGAGACAAACGCTCATTCAGGGTCATTCAGGGTTAATTTTAGGTTCTTTCTGACAGTATTGTGTATATTATATCATGCAGTTGTTGCCAGCAAAAGAAATCGGATGTCAATACTTTATTACATCCATGTTTACGTCTTTAAGTGACAGAAGCCTAACATTCCTGCTGCTCTATGTCGTTGAAATGAATTAAGCAAAAGAAAAGAACCACTGTTTACTCAATAACTTGTGTAACTTTAATAGGAATTTATGCAATGAATATTGTTTTAGTTTCACACTTTGTAGTGCAAAAACACTAATTACTGTAAATAATAAATGAGCTCAACAATGGTGATCACTTTTGCTTTTTTTGAACGCTCAAATCTATGTTATGCCTGTTTTAACCAAAAGTGATATCTTATGCCATGTGTTGTATGTGATTAAATTAATAGAGCACAAAATCGTCATAGTTATCTAGTCACTTTATTTTGCTCTCAAAATGCCACCCCAATATGATAATAAAGTGTATTTACTATTTTTTCCTTTTTATAATTATTATTTTTGATGATAGTTAAAGGGATACTTCACCCAAAAATGAAAATTTTGTCATCATTTACTCACCCTCAGATTGTTCTGAACCTGTATACATTTCTTTGTTCTGCTGAACACACAGGAAGATATCTGGAAGATTGTCAAATCTCACCCCCCATGACTCCCATAGTATTTATTTTCCCTATGGCAGTAAATCGTGAATGATTTTTTGGGTGAAGTATTCCTTTATCAAACTATTGTTACACCCCTCGTATTAATCATAATTTTTGAATGAAAATTATAAATAAATAATGCAATAATTCTGTCATTAACAACTTTTGAGTAAAAACATAAAACAAAAACTAGCGGTATATAAAAATGTATATCAGCAATGTATGAACATGAAACAACAACACAATTACAATTTAATCTCTGGGTTAAGTTATTGAGGGTGGCTTAGTTCTAAAATAAGTACATCTCACATAAAACACATTTCATTTAAACTTTAGGGTTGGGTCTCATAGTTTAATTATACTAAATATATAATTATATACTTATTACTATTATAACGTTATTAAAAATAGTATTTAATGGGTTCATTGATGATTAATTTCACTGTGTTATAATATTATTATAAATATAAAGTATAATACTTGTATGCTTTTTGTTTTAGCTATTGAGAATCCTGTCATAGGTACACCCAGTCTGAAGCGCAGTGCCTCTATAAGAGACAGGATGACAAAGTATCAGGCCGCAGTTACAAGACAGGCGTCTTTTACTAGACTGTGCTCTGTGAGTATCTTTATATGCAGTTTACATTTATTAATTTAGTAGACACTTTTATCCAAATCCACTTATTTTGTGAGTGTTATTTTTGATTAGTTTCAGTCTGTACTTGTGGAAAAAACTGAACATTATTTATTGTCTGGTTGTTGATTAAACCTTGAATATGAATTGTAGGCTTTACATTATGTGCTTCACAGATAATAATATTTATCCTAGGCTGATGATGGATGAGATGGTCAAATTTACGTTCATGATTCTAACTTTTTAACCATAACTTCTAGGAACATTTTTCCTTGGAATAATTCTAATGATCATGACAGTTCGAATGCACCATATGACATAATTTTTTTCAGATTTGCAAGAAATTTGGTATGTAGTTTCAAGATTAAGATTTCAGATTGGCCAGTCAGTTCTTGTATAGCGGGTCAAAAAAATTGACGAAGATTAAACAACCCCCAAACATAAACCTACCCATTTTTAGCAAATATAAAAATAAATAAAATGTAATAGACCGAAATAGGCATGAAAATGTCAATTTTTGAAACAATATAGCATTAAAATGCAAATAAAAACAAAAGAAAAATATTGTATAGTCGCAAATCCTACTCCTTTAAACCTAGCCATA
This sequence comes from Triplophysa rosa, assembly GCF_024868665.1. Taxonomy (NCBI): domain Eukaryota; kingdom Metazoa; phylum Chordata; class Actinopteri; order Cypriniformes; family Nemacheilidae; genus Triplophysa; species Triplophysa rosa. The sequence continues at coordinate 1,717,898 of NC_079909.1, read as the reverse complement.
ATATTGCTGCTAACAGTGGCTGCTCAGGATAAAGATCGCAGGATAAAGGCTTGGATTTGGTTCGGTTCCTTGCAGTCGAATGGATTCTGAAGATATGGATTACATCTGATGAATAAAATTGTCGGAGAAAACGCCTTTGTGTCCCACAGCTGTCACGGCAATAATGGACAGAACCCAATCGCAGACAGCAATGAAGGGGTAAACACAAGACTTTAATAAAACAGAACACAAAGACCCACAATGGGGTTAAAATAACAAAACAGAATAACAGTACAACAGAATGACGACTCACTAAAACTGTGCTACACTAGGAAACACTTGACATAAACTAACCTAAACACTCACTAAGGTACTTGACTTGACAAGGAGCAGAATGACACAACGTCAAACCTGAGGCACAGAAACACCAACAAAACGAACGAGCACAGGACAATGAAACATGAGGACTATATAAAGGGAACACAAACAAGGGATGATAACACAGGGCAGGTGAGGGTAATGAAACACAGCCGGGAAGTAATACGGGAAATGAGAGGGGCGGGGCCAATGACGAGACACGAGAAAACACATGAAATTATCAAAAGATAAACACCCCATGGCTTTCTCACACCGGTCGGGAGAGAGTCGCCATGCTGGAAGGCCGGCTGGAACGCCGGCTGGAAGGTCGGCTGGAAGACTGGCTGGAACGCCGGCCGGAAGGTCGGCTGGAAGACCGGCTGGGACGTCGGCTGCTGCACTGGCTGGGACGCCGGCTGCTGCACCGGCTGGGTAGGACAGGACACCGGAATGGACTCCGGCTGCACCGGACTGGACACAGGGCTGGGCGCCGGCTGCACCGGGCTGGGCGCCGGCTGTACCGGGCTGGGCACCGGCTGCACCGGGCTGGACCCCGGCTGCACCGGGCTGCACCGGACTAGACGCCGGCTGCACCAAACTGGACACCGGACTGAACACCGGACTGGACGCCGGACTGGACGCTGGCTGGGAAGAGGCCCGCGCTGCCCGCCGCTGCCTCTTTTTCTTCAGCCGAGCCACCCGCCTGGTGGTTGGCTGGAGAAACGAGGTAAAGGGCAGGGTTAGCTCGGGGTTGGAGGCCTCCGAAGACGACCCCCAAGAGTCTCGTCTCCCCCGCTTGCCACCGAGGCTCACTGGTGGTGGAGAGGACGGTGTGGCGACGCCTACAACCCTGATCTTCAGGGGACAACCCTCAGGGATTGCGAACAGCGGAGATGGGTGGGTGGGTTGAACTGAGACCCTGGACTCTGATCAATCCATGGCATACAGCCATATCGCATCAAAGTCCAGCGGTCTCAGCGACCTCATCTCCGCACGCGAGAGTGGCTCCCTGAGACCGGCGTTGAATAGCGTCACCAACTCCTCCTCTCCGAACACGTCTCCTCTGTGACTTCGAGGAACCGGCCCGCATAGTCATCTACGTCTCCGGTTCCCTGGCGAATGCCGCAGAGGAGACGAGCCTGGCGGGAACGTACAGCGTCCATGCTGCCTGCTGGGTTCTTTTGTGGCTCGTTCGTTCTGTCACGGCAATGGGGGACAGAACCCAATCGCAGACAGCAATGAAGGGGTAAACACAAGACTTTAATAAAACAGAACACAAAGACCCACAATGGGGTTAAAATAACAAAACAGAATAACAGTACAACAGAATGACGACTCACTAAAACTGTGCTACACTAGGAAACACTTGACATAAACTAACCTAAACACTCACTAAGGTACTTGACTTGACAAGGAGCAGAATGACACAACGTCAAACCTGAGGCACAGAAACACCAACAAAACAAACGAGCACAGGACAATGAAACATGAGGACTATATAAAGGGAACACAAACGAGGGATGATAACACAGGGCAGGTGAGGGCAATGAAACATGGCCGGGAAGTAATACGGAAAACGAGAGGGGCGGGGCCAATGACGAGACACGAGAAAACACATGGAATATCAAAAGATAAACACCCCATGGCTTTCTCACACTAAACATAAGGGATCTGTCACGATCCTGCCACAAGACTAGAAAATCCTGAACAAGAAGGCAGGACCATGACACACAGCAAACAAAGCAAATATTACATGATAAGAAATGGTTAAACGTTTGCAGAAATGTTATTCATTTTAAGAGTTTAAAGTCTTTGTTCTTCTAAACAAGTTTGCAGCAGAAATCACACAGAACAAAATGTTGTTTCATATTAAGTAAACAGGTGTGATCACTCTCCCCTCTGACGGCGAGTCTCAGGTGTGGGCTGTCAAACTTGTAAGTCAGTAATGTTGTTCATATGTAAATAATTAACGATTTAGGTGTCGTTAATACACCAGTATTTTGCGTTTAGATGCTGTAAATACATACGTATTGTGCGTTTTAGTGTTTGTGCAAGCGTAAGTAAATGTACGTTTTGTAGAACCACATTTTACACAAAATAATCTGACACACTTGAAAAACACCATATTTAGGTCTTGCAGTCTCTACTAATGTGCTGATGAGTTGATACAGGTGTGCAAAATATGCCGTACTGGAGATGCTTCAGGACCGGTTTGAAAACCTTTGGTCAATACCAGAGTTGACAGGCAGTTTTGGCATAGTTTCTACATCTATCCCTACTGGTCAAAATATATAAAAATGGCTATTCTTGCTTTTGAAAATTTGAATCTAAAATTATGGGTGTGGTCTTGTTATATTCCTTGATTATTGCCGGGTTGAGCTCCTTCGTGCCAAAAGGAGATGACATTGTATCTTAGAAAATGTTTAGGTTTTTGACATGAAACTTGGCATACATCTGTCATGGCTCTGCCTCTATTAGTCACGTTTTTCTTGGTCCTGTGGCAGAGCCATGCTAAAGTCTTTGGTTATGTGTGGAGAGAAACATATTATTGTCCTTTTGACAATAATATGCGTTCTCTCCAGTGTCTGTTCTCTCCAGTGTCTCGTCATTGGCCCCGCCCCTCTCGTTTCCTGTATTGTTTCCCGGTCGTGTCTGATTACCCTCACCTGCCCTGTGTCTATATCCTTCGTTTGTCTTCCCTGTGCTCGTGGATTGTACTGTGTACCCCGTATGTTGTATCGTGTCGCTCTGAGTACTTTGCCTTGCCCTTGTTTTCCCCTTCTATGTTTTTTTGTCGTGGTTTTCTAGTTAGGTTTTAGTTGTTCCGGTCTTTTCATTTTGCCCCCACGTGGGAAGTCTTTGTTTTGTTTATACAGATTCTTAGTTTCGTTTTTCCCCCATCGAGGGTATTTGTTTCTGTTTTTGTCATAAATAAAGTCTTGTTTGTTAACCCCGTCATTGCCTGCCTGCATTTGGGTTCCGCCTCGCCAGTCCGTGACATACATCATTACAATCTCATTTTGTCCGCCCCTATACAAATTTGGTGACAGCACCACCTATCGGTCAAAAGTTTTACACAATTTTATTGTTTTCTACGTGTTTTTTGCTGTTTTATACATGTATGCCTATTTTCCTTTGTGCCTTTGAAAGGGCTTGACCCCATAATTTGTTTTGTTTTTATTGTTTGCAATTTTTTTTCTTTTTTTATCTGCATTCCAAAAACTTTTCATTAGAAATATCAGCATATAGCCCTTTTTGCTTTTGAAAGGGCTTGATCCCATAATTGCTGCTGGCAGATCAAGCATATAGCGTCAGTTCTGGCAGGGACGTTATGCCGTGGTAAGACTCAAATTTGAGCATATGAAATTTGTTCGGACGGTGCTGCCAAAATGGGCAGGAGCGATTCCTCCATCTTCTACATTTCTGTGCCTAGAGGTCACGCTGTGACGTTTTGATCTTCTATTGATCTCTAGCACTCACGTGACAGGAATTCAAAGGTCAGAGTTCAACATACTTGAACTTTGGTACGTTGCGAAATACGAAATATCTTCGGACGGGCTTGCGTTTGCATTCGCATGCGCATGAATGAAAGTCAGTGGAACGAAAAGTCAAGTGTGATCGCGGCTTTAGTCAAGCTTGCTTAGCTGATGCAGCTGATGTCATTAGGTGCAGCTATTCAGTGTCAACCAATAGTGAAACAACACATACTAGACTGTGTCCTATTTAAGTTGTCTTCTTATACTGTTTCTCTTATACAGCATTTTAAACATGCACGCACAAAGGGGCATGTTATATTCCATGCTCATTACATTCATTTTGTAATTGCCGTTCAACATTCTATGCAGATGGCAAGGTCGTTATCCGGGTGTATGTAAGCAGTGTATGGTGTTTTAAATTTACGATTTACTTTGTTCTATACAGCTCTTATAAGTTGCTCGGATATATGCAAAACGCTATTGCAAGATCACCTGGGAATGTAGTGGTTTCCAAGGGTAACTGCTGGTTAACTACAACTTGTCTGTATCTTGTATTTAGCGTGCATAAGTGCAATACATAGCATGCTGTTTCTGCTTATGCCTTGCTTAAAATAACTTGAGCAGTCATTATGTCTAGTGGATGTTAACAGCTGGATGTGTGCCAGTGTGATCATCTGAGTGGCACAACTTCCGTAAACAGACTTTGTTTACTATTAGTTTAGCCCCATTCTGCTGTTAACAACTTGCTAATCCAACTCTGCTATTTGCTGCAGGGTGTATGGTTCCCTTTCTGTCGGTCTCTCGACGTTGTGTCGAACCGACAGAATGGGGTTTGTCTTGAGAACCTATCATCTTCTGAGTATTTAGAAAAGGCCAATGCAAATTGGTGAATGAAATTTGCATGCCGGGCTCCTCCTCGGATGTCCGGGTATAAGAGGGAAGCCGGCGTGCTCATTCATTCACCTTTTGTTCTTCAGAGCCTACGCATCTGATGAGCTTCTCTACTATCTGGATCTGGTGATCATTCTTTCTGCTGGAATCTACGACGTGGACAGCGGACGGTCCCTTCCTGCAGTGACTCTCCCCTGGGCGTCTCGGCAGTTCCGGATGAGAAACTCCTCTGGCCGATACTTGCGCAGATGAGTAACGCTGAGAAGGTCCGCTTTCTCGACGTACCGTCTCGCAAGGGGGGGCTGGTTGGTGTTACTGTGGAGGGTTCTCGACAGTAAAAAGCAGTCCTCCGTGCTGCAACTCGGCCGCCTCGGCCGTCGAGTCCCGTGCACTGTCTGCTTCCCAGCAGCCCTGGTCCTCTTCAACGCCCTCCAGTGACCTGGAGGAGTCAGCGAAGAGGAGACCATCGCCCCATCAGCAGCCGCGGGCAGCAGCTGTCATGGGATCACCTCAGGGGGATCGAGGCTACCATTGGGCCCGACCCCAGCCACAGCGCTGGGAGGTCGGATAGGGACGGTTCCTGCCCCGTCCCTCCATCTGCTGGTCCCCTCTGGGGGGCTGGCGCCCACTTACTCTCAAAAAGGAGAGTTTCCTCTCTCTCTGGGTTACCTCAGCCGCTCTCACCCTCTGCACGACGGTGAACGGCAAACTCGACGTTGCGTCATGGCAAAGCGCAATGTCGAGTATAAACACCAGCCCTCAGCACTCTCAGTCAGACAGTGCGTTGAGCTGCGCAGTCGCCAGGCAGGAAAAACAGCAGAGCCGATCTCCTCCCCGGGGGACCTCCCCCGGCAAGGAATCCGTACTGCTAGCCATCGAACCACCCCCCGGGGGGACGATGAAAAAGATCGTACCTTTAGTCCCCTTTTCATTTCTGGGAGCCTGTCCGGCTTCCCAGGCTGTCAGGCTGGCTAGGGAAGACGATCCGTCTCGGCTACGCGATCCAGTCGCCTCACGCCCGCCAAGTTTCAGGGCATCCGATATACCTCAGTCAGAGGCTAGGATGTTCCCGTACTTCGGGCCGAGGTCGCCACCCTTCTGGTGAAGGGAGTGATCGAGCCCGTCTCACCAGCCGAGATGTTCAACGGGTTTTACAGCCTGTACTTCATTGTCCCCAAGAAAGGCGGGGGGTTGCGCCCTATCTTGGGTCTGTGTGTTCTGAACAGGCACCTACACAATAGCTGCCTTTCAGGTTGATCACGCAGAAGCGCATCCTGACGTCCGTCAGGTGTCAGGACTGGTTCATGGCAATCGACCTGAAGGACGCGTACTTCATGTCTCGATCCTCCCTCGACATCGGCCGTTCCGACGGTTCGTGTTCGAGGGACGGGCATATCAGTACAGGGTCCTCCCCTTCGGTCTGTCCCTGTCTCCACGAGTCTTTACGAAGGTCGTGGAAGCCGCCCTCCTTCCCCTTAGGGAAGGAGGTGTGCGGGTACTAAACTATCTCGACGACTGGCTCAGTTTGGCGCACTCTCGAGATCTGTTGTGTACACACAGGGACCTGGTGCTCCGGCACCTAGATCGGTGGGGCTACAGGTCAACTGAGAAGAGCAAGCTCTCCCCGGTGCAGAGCGTCCTCTTTCTCGGTATGGAACTCGACTCTGTCCTCATGAGCGGCCCCGCTCACCCCCCGCGGGGGGCGCGAGACCCGCGACGAGGAAGCCCGCACCCACGCGGCCTCCCAGAGGCAGTGCGACTGACTACAGAGCGCGCCCGATCAGTGTTGAACTGCCTGAAGCTCTCAGACAGTCAGCGGTCCCCCTGAAACAATTTCAGAGGCTCCTGGGATACATGGCATCCTCGGCGGGGGTGGTCCCCCTCGGGTCGATGCACATACGACCGCTCCAACACTGGCTACAGAGTCAAGTTCCTTGGAGAGCGTGGCACACCGGCAGCAGGCGTATGGTCACACGCTTTTCTGCCGACACACCCTAACCCCCTGGTCTCCATGACCTTCTTGCGGACAGGGGTCCCCTTTGGGATGCCTCCCTGCAAGGTTGGGGTGCCGTGTGCAACGGGCAAGCAGTGTCGGGGCGGTGGACGGGCCCCCGCCTGCGTTGGCATTTCAACTGCCTAGAGTTGTTGGTTGTGCTACTTGCATTGAGGAGGCTACTACCTCTCGTGCAGGGCAGCACGTGCTGGTCCGGTCGGACAGCACAGCTGCTGTGGCGTATTCTTTCACTCACAGCAGCTAACATGACTCGCCCGACGCCTCCTCCTCTGGAGTCAGCAGGTGATCAGCTCCCTGCGAGCCACACACATCCCAGGCGTCCTGAACCAGACAGCCGATGCGCTCTCTCGTCAGTCGACGCCTCGCGGAGAGTGGCGACTCCCTCCCCGCGCAGCCGGCTCATTTGGGGGAGGTTTGGCCAGGCACAGGTGGTCCTGTTGCCTCCCCGAACTCCTCCCATGGTCCGCTTGGGTACTCCCTGTCCGAGGACCCTCGGCACGGATGCCCTTGCGCACAGCTGGCCGCGGGACAAGCGGAAGTACGCTTCCCCCCAGTGAGCCTCATTGCACAGGGCCTGTGCAAGGCCAGGGAAGAGGAGCATCAAGTGGTACTAGTTACGCCCCTTCGGCCTAACCAGGACTTGGTTCTCGGAGCTGAGGCTCTGACAACAACTCCCCCCTGGCCGCTCCCCCTGGCGAACAGCTTCCCCAGGGGAAGGGGCACGTTACGGCATCCCAGGCAAAACCTGGTCTCCATGTCTGGACGGGACGAGGAGATCCTGAGTGACCCACCCCCGGTCCGGTTGGGACGTCACTCAGGCTAGGGCTTCGGCCACTGGGCGGCTATACGCCCATAGGTGGCGCCTCTTCTCGTCCTGGTGCTCTTCTCGGCGAGAAGACCCGCGGAGTTGCTCGGTCGGGTACGAGCTGTCCCGTCCTCAAGAGAGACGGGGGAGTAACCTCTCCCCCTCCACACTGGGAATGTATGTAGCCGCTACGGCCGCTCATCATGACCCAAGTGCTGGGTAGCCTCTGGGACAGCACGACCTGGTCATTAGGTTCCTAAGGGGCGCGAGAGGGTGACCACCTTACCCGCGCTCCGTACCCTCTTGCGACCTAGGTGGCGGGCCTCAAGAGGCCCCGCCCCCTTCGAGCCTCTCGGGGTTGCCGCTCTTTCTCAGTCTTGATAAAGACGGCTTTCCGCATGGCGCTCACCTCCAAGAGGGTAGGGGATCTACAAGCACCCTCCGTGTCCACAGATTGCCTAGAACTCGGGGCCGGGATTCTCACGTTATCTTGAGACCCCGCCCCGGCTACGTGCCCAAGGTTCCCACCACTCTCCCGAGAGACCAGGTGGTGAACCTGCAGGCGCTCCCCACCGGGGAGGAAGACCCAACCTATCCGTGTTGTGTCCAGTACGCGCACGGCGCCTCTACTTGGACCGCACGCAGAGCCCAGAAGCTCTGAGCAGCTCTTTGTCTGTTTCGGAGGTCAGCAGGAGGGCTGTCTCCAAACAGAGGCTGGCGCACTGGATCGTGGATGCCCTCGTTAGGGCATACCGATCTCAATTCGCCCCTGCCCGTTGGGAGTGAGGCACACCCCTCATGGGCACTGGCTCAGGGCGCCTCTCTGGCAGACATCTGCAGAGCTGCGGGTTGGGCTATGCCCAACAACTCCGTGAGGTTCTAATACCTACGCGCGGAACCGGTGTCAGCCCGCATCCTGGCAAGGTGTGGGACCGGCAGCCGGTAGGGCGTACGCCTGCGGAAGCCCTTCCCCCTCCGGGGGGAGCAGTGGCGATCCCGCCTCACTTCTTTCCCCTCGGGTAAAGAACAGGCATTCCATCCATCACTAAGCACCCTTCCAGGGGACAGGCTGGGCAGAGCAGCCCTGCCCCCTTAGGCCGGGGAACAGTTGAGTTATCTCCCACATAGCTCTAACCGGACCTAGTGCTCCAGACGTGGTAACCCCCCCTCCGTGGGCTGTTCCGTCTGATGTATCCTCATGAATGGTTCCCACCTTGGCAACCCATGACCTCCCCAGGTGGACTCCCACCTTGCGGTTAACTCCTGCAGTCCGCACATTCCTCCCATGAGTTCTCCCCTGATGGTGAGACCATGTGGTGTCTCCACTAATTCCTCCCTACGGTAGGTAGTGGCCTCTGCAGCGTTTTTCCCCCCCAGGGGGGAATAATGCTTACCCAGTGGCCCGTACGGTGCCGGGCGGCTTCTCGCCATTTAGAGAATCAGGCCTCCGCCCGTGACGGCCGGCGTTAGGGGGCTTCCCAACTTTTTGTGGAAAGCTCTGGGTCCCCCTTCCTCTCCACTGGAAGGTCATAATTTCGCGCTAGCGTGTTCGTCTGACTCGCCCAGGCCAGTCAACGTCGCTCCGCAGAGATTGTGACGCGGCTCAGTGCTGTGGCGTTTTCCATAGGAACCCCATTCTGTCGGTTCGACACAACGTCGAGAGACCGACAGAAAGGGAACGTCTTGGTTACGGATGTAACCTCGGTTCCCTGATGGAGGGAACGAGACGTTGTGTCCCTCATGCCACAACACTGGCCGCCCACCCCAGCGGTCGGGGGAGGATGCTTTAGGCTCCTCAGACCAAAGGTGAATGAATGAGCACGCCGGCTTCCCTCTTATACCCGGACATCCGGGGAGGAGCCCGGCATGCAAATTTCATTCGCCAATTTTCATTGGCCTTTTCTAAATACTCAGAAGATGATAGGTTCTCAAGACAAACCCCATTCTGTCGGTTCGACACAATGTCTCGTTCCCTCCATCAGGGAACCGAGGTTACATCCGTAACCAAGACGTTCCCCTGCCTGCTTACTACTAGTTCAAAATTATTCTTCACAAGGATAACACCATATTTGTTGTTTCAAGTCATTGCTGCCAACAGGGGCGAAGCCCCCCTTTTAGATCCCGACATGCTTGTCGTTTAATAGTTCCAGAGTTTAGCAGCACATTTGTTTTTAGGATATACAGGTTCTCCACAGGCTTGTCGTAATGAGTATTACAGTATCAACTATTTTGCTTTAAAAGCTTTGTCCTTATGTGCAGTCGCATGTAGGCAATATTCGGGCATGGTTTCTTAATTTAGGCATGCTTTAAATTAGATGGGGGGATGATTTTGTTTTGGGGAATATTATTATTGCTGCACTCCTGCTCTGTTCCTGCAACGATGCATGGACAGGCAGAGAGTTTGCCCAGAACAGTTTCATTCTGCCAATCTTAAATATAGCTATTGTTTAAATCTTTGACAGTAGTGTTCCTGACAGAAATCAAGTGTATAGTGTCAGTCAAGCTAGTCAGTCACGTTAGTCAAGCATGCTCAGCTGATGTCATCAGGTGCAGCTAATCAGTGTCAATCAATAGTTAAAAAACACTAGACTGTATCTCATTTAAGTTGCCTTCTTATAGATCTTCTACGTTGTTTTAATCATGCCACTCTCAAAAAAACCTAACCATCCCCACTCCTCCTCATCTGACTGCATCTATCAGGTAACCTTTAATTTCATCCTGTATGCATCCTGATTTTTATTTATTTTCACTTCTTACAGGTATAGATCCTCTGGATTGGATGATGTCCTTTTAGTATTTTAATTTACCCTACTTTTATGATCCCTTTCTGTGTTTCCCTTTATTTAATGGACTTGAGTGGAATGTTACTTCCTGTTTAAGTTTTTCGTAGTCTAGAAACTCCTAATTATTTTGTTTATTTTTTCTGTGTCATGATTAGTCACGGATGTGTATCGTTAGCTGTCTCACTACCCTGTGTATTTAAGCCCTTGGCCGTTTCTAAATTCCAAGAACGCAAAGAACGGACTTGTGTTCTCGTGGAGATCGGTCTTGCAAGGCAACTTTGGAAGAACTAACTTGGATGGGTGCACCACAGTGACTTCAAGCGGGTTCCATTCGTGCGCAATGCATTTGATGCATCCTTTATATCGAGAACACATCAGGGTACTTTCATGCGTTCTCTATTTTCGGTACCGGACTTTGATGGTTATCGAAGACGTAGAGTGAGAACACGAGGACACAAGACCGCTGAAGAACGCATATTGAGAAACGGCCGTTGTGTTTCCTTTGTCTGTTGTTGTTAAAGGTTTGGTTTGTCTCTTGTTTTCAGTTGGTTACTTGTTTCTTGGCTTATGCTGTTTTGCAACTTTGTTTATATTTATTAAATCTCAACTGCACGTGGATCCGCTTTCCTGCCAAGTTATTATTGTTACAGAACGACAGACCAAATATTGAATCCAGCGGCTGTGCTTGTTCGTATACGTCAGGGCACTTGTGCCCTCGAGGACCACATTAAGGATTTCTTGAACATTTCTAAAACCACTAACCTCCTGGATTTCATGTTGATTGATTTTTTTGGTTATGCACTTCAAATTCAACTTACCCGTGATGGTCCTCAAGGGTCATTTTAGGAGTTTCTAGACGATGCCCTGGCGCTGGTCGGTTCCATTTCAAGGTGGGTGAGGTTAAGGAGGAAGTCCCCCCTAAGCCCGTTCACAAGATGGCCACCAGCCCAGAGCCCTCTCACAAGATGGCCACCAGCCCAGGGCCTCCCGAGTTGCCAGCCTTGGCCATGATGGCTGCTCTGAACTCTTCTGTTCCATGGCTTCCAGCCCTGCCTAGGCTTCCCTGGCTTCCAGCCCTGCCTGCGCCTCCCTGGCTCGCAGCTCTACCTGCACCTCTGGCTCCGCCCTGGTTCTCTGCGGCCAATTCCATCCTGGTCTCTGGGCCTCTGCCTCGCCATGGGCTGGGCCCTCTGTCTCGCCATGGGCCTGGCCCTCCGTCCCTCCACCTGTTCCACCTCCGCTCCACCTCCCTTCTGGAATCCTCTCCTAGGGAAGGGGCTCTGTCATGATCCCGGTCTGTGTTTCCCCTGTATTTAATGAACTTATGTTACTTCCTGTTTCCTGTTCCTGTTGTAGTTCTTTGTAGTTATCTTGTTTACTGGTTCTGTGTCATTATTAGTCTCAGGTGTGTCTCGTTAACCCTCTAGTTACCCTGTGTATTTAAGCCCTTGTGTTTCCTTTGTCTGGTATCTGTCATTGTTAGAGGTTTGGTTTGATGTCTCTCGTTTTTAGTTGGTTTTATTGGCTTTTATGTTGTTTTGCTACTTCGTTTATATTTGTTGAATCTCAACTGCACGTGGATCTGCTATCCTGCCTGGTAACTATTGTTAAACTACAAAATGTGTATTTCCCATTTTATATCTCTTCATATTCAATTTCATCTATTCATATAATGTCTATAAAATTGTCCTGCTATTTTGAATGTCGCTCAAATCTTGGCATACATCATCTGGAGACCCTCATGGCAAAAAGACCACCAGTCAAATAGTTTGAAAGATTCTGCTTAACGAAATCTGGTAAACATACACATGAGGAAATTCTGTGGATGCATATACATTTTTATCCTATTTCTCCCATAAGGGGCACTACAACCGAAAATCCTTTATTTTATAACTGTGTGGTTGATGGAGCTGAAAATAGGTATATATCTACTTGGTGGATGCCATATTTTATCCCTTAATATCACTTAAATATTTAAATACATGGCAGCAGCCAGTCTTATTTCAGCTGCTAATAACATCAAATCTCAATGGCCTACCAATACAAGTAGGTATAATTATATACTGTTTTAATCTGATCATGTGTTCCAAAGTATGTGGAAATTGACCACATGGTAATGCTATAAGCAAGTCACGACCTTGTTTTCAAAAAAGAAAAAAAAACTTATTTTATCCCATCCCAGAATGACACGAAACTTGACATGTCTCATTCTCAGACCGTCATTACAGAAAGTTTTTTTGTGAACATTCTGACCAAAATCAGAGTGGATTGCTGCTCAAACCTCTGCATTTTTTGATGAAGTGGGGGCAACCAGGAATTTTTTAATTATCAATAATTTCAACTACAAGAAAAAGGCTGTAGTTCCTTATTTTGACAATATACATGTAAGGTGTTTTGAAATATGTTACTGCAAGGTTTTTAAATATAAGATAATAGTGTTCTATGATTGTCTTTAAAGTGCATTGGTAATAGGTCTATATTTAACTATGTTTATCATTTATTCATTTGGCAGACGCTTTTATCCAAAGCGACTTAAATTGCATTATACTACACATTTGTTTCTAAGTATGTGCAATCCCTGGGATCGAACCCATGACCTTGGCGTTGTTAGCGTCATGCTCTAACCATTGAGCTACAGGAAAGCATAAAATAGGAAAGTTTATGTTTATGATGTTGAAACTTTGCACATTATAATATTGTAAATAACCCAACATCACTAACTGTGATACTGACCGAGATTAGTAATGTAATTTAAAGATGTGCACATTATAATATTGTACCCATGATGTATGATTACTTATATTGTGCTCATATTCTATTATTGTAACACTGCAATTAAACAATTTACAATTTCTGGTTGACAGTCCAACATAGTATTTATTTAATCGATGTATATGGAATAAGAAAAAATGCAATAATGTCACGTATTGTAATACCATTTATTGTGTCTGTCACGAGCTGATGTTACACAAAAATTAAATATAAAATTTGAGAATAAATTAAACAAAAAACTTTGTGTCTTGCCTTTAAGGGTTACTTCTCCAAAAAAAATTATATTCTGTCATTATTTACTCACTCTTTTGGCATTTAAAATCTGTATGACTTTCTTTCTCTGCAGACCACGAGAAAATATATTTTGAAGTATTGACTTACATTGTTTGTGTCCATAAAATAGAAGTCAATGGGTAACAGTGGTTGGATGGCGTGTTGTCTTGACATGGTGTGGTTGTCACCTTTACACAGGTAAACCAGGCCGAGGGCAGTATTTCAAACACAGATCATAAAGAGAATACACCCCCTGCTGCTGATCAACAGAGAGCGGTACGTATGTGTTTTATTTGTAATATTACGAACAAGTATGTAAGGACACCAGGTAAATCTCAGCCCAACTGTGATTTTCTATGTAGTCTTTTCAGTGTTGTGTTGGAAAAGCTACATTGTAAATGTAGTTATATAAGCTACAAGCTACTCATAACTTATACTAATAAGTTACAGTTAAGTCACCCATCTGAAAAAGTATTTATCCCTACTACAAATTACTATTAAAAAGTAGCAAGCTATATTGAAAATACTGTGAAAAATATACCGTACTACACTTTTCTATTATAAACTGTAGGAAAATTCCTATATATCTTACATTGAATCTTTCAAAAGTAATTATTAAAGTATACTACAGGAGCTATTACAGTTTATCAACTTACTATAGCTAACACTACAAAATAGCCTACTGTAGTATACATTAACAAAGTGCAGAAACTACTATATTTTTTACTAGCAAGTACTATGGTAAATTGCAGTATAATATAGTTATTATAGTAAATACTAGGGGTGTGCAGCAGAGCCAGTATTTGTTTCTGTATCTGTTTTTGTATTAATCTCAAAATTATTTGTATCTGTATCTCTATTCGGATGGAACCGGAGTGGAGGTTACACAGGAAGTTCGTCAAATTACACTAAAAAGCCATTTTACATGCAGTTCTCTTTGATCCTAAGTTTTCATTTAACAAATTTTCCTTGTATAATTATATATATTTTTTTTTAATTATAATTCTAACTTTGTTAAATCTTCTATTTAAAACAATAATACACCGAGTGAATTTTAAACGGGTGATAGACATAAAATCTGTCTATCAGATCCTGTGATAGACATAACATCCTATGTGTTCACCTGCTATCTGCTTAGAATTTTCGTCTTCACCTGACGGATCCCGCTAAATTTAGATAAATTTTCCAGATCTCACATTAAAATTTCTTCATAACAAATATAGGCTTTACAAAAAAAGTATGAGTTATTTTTATTCGTCTTTAAATATGCAAAATTGTTTTAACATTTTAATGTCAACACAGTAGACAAAAAGTTAGAGAAAACTAAATTAAATTTCTAAAAACCTGTAGTTTTGTTTGTCTCCATTTACGCTCTAGTTTACGCATTTCTTTCTTCAGGGCACGTGTGGTGCTGTTATACCAAGGTGCTACACATTTCTCTCTAACCTGTTTTAATTTGATGGGTGCAACAATGTCTAATGTATTTAAGAATATGGTGTTAGTACTAGTGATTTCTTTGAGATCATGTGTGTTTACAGGTGCATTAAGTAGTTAGGACAGGTCAGGCAGGTTATCTGTAAATCTATCTTTGGTGGTTGGGATAATTGATCTGCCCTGTCGATAACGTGAAGAGATGAGGCCTCCAATTCCAATATGCATTATACACGACACTAGGTAGTGATTGGAGACATCATTACTTTGAGGTAGGATCTCTATATCGCTAATATCGATATGTGATATTACAAGGCCTAGGGCAGGGGTGCTCTCGAGGCACTCTTTGACTGCCTCTTTGCTGCCTCTAAGTTGCTTCTTAATTGCATTTTTTGTTTTTAAATAATATTAAACTGAACTAAACTAAACAGAAATGTATACAAATTAATTTTGAAATAAAAAAATGAAATGTATCTTTTTTAAATAATTATTTTGTACTGAACGTCATGTGCTACTAGCGGCTAGCCTCGTCTAGTTCGTACTGTAATTGGCAATCATCATGGCGGAGTCAGGGAAGCGTACAGCTAAACGCAAATATGTAGATGAGCACAGAACATTTCAATCTGAATGGGAAGATTTATATTTTTTTGTTGAAAGAAACGGAAAACCATTCTGCTTGATATGTCAGACTTCACTGTCACATTTTAAGGCTTCAAATCTTGAGAGCCATTTCACCACACTCCATCCTACCGAGGGCCGGGAATTTCCCAAAGGCAGTGAACTTCGAAAGCACAAGGTAAAAACGTTGAAACGTCTGTCAGAGAAGCAAACTCGGCTCTTTCGGAAATTTACCAAACATTCAGAGACGGTCACATTAGCATCATTTCAGCTGGCATGGAATATTGCGAGAGCTAAAAAGCCGTACAGTGAAGGGGACTTCATTAAAAAGTGCCTCAATGATGTTATTCATGTTTTTTGTCCCGAAAACGAACATTTGAAACGTTCGGTAGCGGACCTTCAATTGTCATGACACACTGTTGAACAAAGAATATCGGACATTAATAACGCTGTTGAAATGAATGTACTGTATATTCCAATCTTCAGAAGTGCATGTATTTCAGCATTGCTGTTGATGAATCCTGCGATGTTCAGGATAAGCCACAGATGGCAATATTTGTTCGGTCTGTATCAGAAGACTGCACGATTGAAGAAGAGCTGCTTGACATTATGCCACTGACAGACAGGACTCGTGGCAACGACCTGAAAGAGACACTGATGACAGCTGTTGAGAAAGCCAATCTACCGTTATCAAAACTAACCGCAATTGCCACGGATGGAGCGCCATCTATGGTCGGATCTAAGAATGGCCTTGTAGGGTTTTGTAAAGTTGATGAACGTTTTCCAGATTTTTGGAAGTTTCACTGAATTATTCACCAAGAACACTTGGTGTCTAAAAATCTAAACTTAGACCACGTAACGAAACCTGTGCTGGAAATTGTCAATTTTATATGCACGCATGCTCTCAATCACAGACAGTTCCGAAATCTCATTGCTGAACTTGACGAAGATCTTCCATCTGATGTGCACATCGTTGACGAGGCCCTGGAAGACGGCAGGAGTATTGGTCAGGCCAAACGGAAGAACCAAATACTCAATAGTGTCCCGAAGGGGTGTTGAATGCCGTCTTCCACTCGTCTCTTTCGCGGATCCGGACTAGATGGTAGGCGTTACGGAGGTCTAGCTTGGTAAAGACCCGGGCTCCCGGTAAGAGTTCGAAAGCAGACGACATTAAGGGTAAGGGGTATTTATTCTTTACCGTGATGTCGTTCAACCCTCGATGGTCTATATAAGGGTGTAAGGAGCCGTCCTTCTTCTGCACGAAAAAGAAACCCACACCCGCTGGCGAGGAGGAGGGACGAATGAGCCCGGCGTTTAATGATTCACGAATGTACTTGTCCATGGCCTCTCTTTCAGGACTCGAAAGGGAAAACAACCGACCCTTGGGCGGAGAAGTGCTTGGGAGGAGGAGGTCGATGGCACAGTCGTAAGGACGGTGAGGAGGCAGGGACAACGTGCGAGACTTGCTGAACACGGTCTGTAGATTGTGGTATTCCTCCAGAACTCCGGTCAGATCGGCGGCCTCCACCTGAAACACAGGAGACACAGAAACAGGCGAGGGAGCAGGACCAGGACAAGACACATGACAAGCAGGAGACCAAGACAAAATAGCTGTGTTTACCCAACCCAATGTGAGGATTGTGTTGTGACAACCACAGATGCCTTAAAACCAGAGGCGTGGTGGGGGAATCGAGGATGTACAACCTAATCTTCTCACAATGATTACCCGACAAGTAAAAGCTTACGTGAGGAGTGGTGTGAGTGACGGTGGAGAGGGCAGTTCCCGTTAGCGTCACGGCGAAGACAGGCGGATGCAGAGGAACTGTGGGAATACCCCACTTCTGGGCGGTGGCTCTGTCCAGGAAATTCCCTTCAGCTCCTGAGTCTATGAGCGCCCGCCCGGTTTGGGTCTGGAAGCCGTAGGTGAGGCGAAACGGGAACGTGGTGCGTGGCAGTGGAGAGGTTTCAGAGATTGCGCCCACCCGGACTCTCCGTTCTATGGATGGGCGTCGGCTTTTGCCGGACAGTGTACCACGAGATGGCCTGCTTTGCCACAGTAAAAACAGAGCCAGTCCACAAGGCGTTGCTGCTTCTGAGCTGGGGTAAGGCGTGAACGACCGATCTGCATGGGCTCGGGTTCAGGTGTCGCCTGGAGGACGGCGTTGTTACCCCGACCGGGTTCACGGCCGGTCTCGGCTCGACTCGTGACGGCGGCAGTCCGGGGGAGAAGTGTGGCGTCGGCGCCGGGCATTGACGCGGCTCTCTACTCTGAGGCAGAGGTTGATGAGGTCCTCTAGGTCCCGTGGCGAGTCTAGAGCAGCGATCTCATCCGCGATGCTGTGGCTAAGCCCGTCGAGGAACCGGGCGCACAGCGCCCCTATATTCCAGTCACACGCGGCCGTCAAAGTCTTAAACCGGATGGCATAATCAGTAATGCTGCCTCGTCCCTGTGTCACCCGGGAGAGTTGGGCGGCCGCCTCGTTGCCCCGGACCGACCGGTCGAACAGGCTGGCCATCTCGGCGCGGAAATCCCGGAACGAACGGCAGCAGGGATTCTGGGCCTCCCAAACCGCGATACCCCACTGGCGAGCTCTGCCCGTAAGCAGAGTCAAGATGAACGCGATGCGGGTCTCCTCCATGGCATACTGTCGTGGCTGGAGAGCGAAGACCAAAGCACACTGGGACAGAAAAGCTCGGCAAGAGTTGGGGTCCCCGTCGTAAAGGGCGGACTGTTAGCGTGTGGTTCGGGGTCACTCGAGGCGCCGCGAGGCGATGAATGTTGCGGTTCTCCGGCTTGAGCCGATCCTCGGAGGAGCTCCGCCATTTGATGTTGTAGCGCCGCCACCTGCCCCTGCAAGGCGTCGACCTCCTGGGCAGCGGCGGACAGACGGGATACCTGTTGTCCTAGCAGAACGCCCTGTTGCTGGAGAGCCACCCACAGTGGATCCGATCTCGCTGGGCCGTGAAGCTGGTCTGACCGTTCTGTCATGACAGAAACACAGAAACGGCCCAGATGCGGTAGAGACAGAACTTTATTGAAAACAGTCAGTGAACGCACAGTAGCGACCCGACCGCAAGCGTACCAGCTCGTGGTGGTAAGAGGTGGAGGTCCCTGGGGGGTTGAACACGGCGGCGAGGGCAGAGGATAGGACTCCAGCGCAGAGGAGAAGTCTTAAGAGCTGGGACATCTCACTCAGCCCGGTTGCCGTGCCGGAAACCCGGAAGAAGACTCCGGCGAGGATGAATCTCTCCGATCCTCCAGGGAGAGGTTGACTGCAGATGGCGGATGACGGATGTGAGGCCCACGGGAACTGCCAGGAACGAGAAACGAATCGAGGTAACAAGTGAAGGTAAGTAGAAAGCTAGACAAGACTAGACTGTGACTAGGATATTACTACGAGAGATAACAACTTCATCAGACCTGCCGCAGCAACGTCTGGGTCAGTCTGAACAGGCTAACACGAGCAACGGTCAGACAAAGAGCGAGAGACACTAGGGAAAGATAAAGGGAATAATAATGAGAGAAAATAGTGTCAGGTGCGGGGCAATTACGGGAATAAGGGTGCTAATCATAGTAAGTAAATGCAGGAGTGTGTGTGTGTAGTGGAAAATCACCAGTGCATGAGAGCCTACAGACACAGGAGGGAGGGAACAGTGACGCGGACACCGAGCACGCGGTCCGCCCATAGCTAGCGGTGCCACGTGCTCGACACAGACCAAAACAAACTCCGTGCCAGAAAAAACACACCGAACTAAACCGGACCGTGACAATAGGACATACAGTGGCTTGCAAAAGTATTTATCCCCCTTCATTTTATTCACATTTTGTTATGCTGCTGCCTTATCTTAAACTACTTTAAATGATTATCTTTTTACATTAATCTACACTCAATGCACAATAATGACAAAACAAAAAAATGATTTTTGACAGCTTGGCAAATTTATTAAAAATAAAAAACAAAAATAAGTACATTGCATAAGTATTCATACCCTTTTCTGGGACACTTGAAATTTTGCTCAGAAGCATTGGTTTTGCTTGTGGATGTTTATATACTTAGAGTGGAGTTAACCTGTGCCAAATTCAATTGAATAAGTATGATTTGTAGTGGCACATACCTCTCTATAAAGGGTGCAACAGCTGAAAATGCATATCAAAGTAAAAACCAAGACATGAGGTCAAAAGGACTGCCAGTAGAGCTTTGAGACAGGATTGTATCAAGGCACAGATCTGGGGAAGACTTCTGAAAAAAATCTGCTGTATTGAAGGTTCACAGAAGCATGTAGCCTCCATTTATCCTCAATGAAAGAGGTTTGGAACCACCAGATCTCTTACTTGAGCTGACCTCCTGTCCAAACTGAGCCATCGATGTAGAAGGGTCATGGTTAGAGCGGTGACCAAGAAGCTGATGATTACTCTGGTTGAGCTCCATGATCATATATGGAGATGGGAGAAACTTACAGAAGGACAAACATCACTGCTACACTCCACCAATCTGGGCTTTATGGCTTAGTGGCCAGACTCAAGCCTTTGCTCAGTGAAGATACATGGAAACTTGAAATATGCAAAAACATACTTTAACGAATCTTTCAAACTGTCAGAAACAAGATATTCTGGTCTGATGAATCTCAGATTCATGCATCATGTCTGGAGAAAAATAAGCACTGCTCAACACCTGTACAATACCGTCTTATCAGTAAAGTGTAGTGGACACAGCATCATGATGTGGGGGTGTTTTTCAGCTTCAGGGACTGTACACAAAATATGGAGATAATGATCATGAAAACCTAGCCCAGAACATTCAGAACCTCGGACAGGGCAGAAGGTTCATTCTCCAACATGACAATGATCCTAAGCACACAACTAAAACAATGAAAGAGTGGCTGTAGCAAAGTTCAATGTAGGGACGGAAGGAAGCGGGAACCGGCAAACATTTAACACACTTTAATCAAAAATAAACAAACAATAACACGGTCGACTGCCGGCCACACAAACATAAATAAAACTTAACATTTCCGGGCCCGGTCCTCTCTCCTTGCCAGTCCCGTCGCTCATCCTCTTATGCTCCCTAGCTCCCCGTGAGGCATGCGGGACCGGTGCACGTACAGCTGATACTCATTATCCCTCACGCCACCGGCCCCGCCTTCCTGCCCCACGGCTCTCGTCCCGCCTTCCTCGCTACAGTGGCTTATGGACAACTCTGTCTATATCCTTGAGTGGCCCAGCTAGTGCTTGAACCCAACTGAACATCTCTGTAGAAACCTGAAAATGTCTGTCTACTGATGATCTCCATCCAACCTGACAAAGGATCTGAGGAGAAGAATGGCAGAAAATTGCCAAATGCAGATGTGTAAAGCTTTTCACATCATACCCAAAACGATTTGAGTGTGTAAAGGCGCTATAACCATTTTCTGAGTTGAGGGTATGAATACTTATGCAATGTACTTATTTTTGTTTTTTATTTTTAATAAATTTGCAAAGCTGTCAAAAATCAGTTTTTTGTTTTGTCATTATTGTGCATGGAGTGTAGATTAATGTAAAAAATATAAGAAATATATATATATAATATAAATATAATATAAAGAAATATAAAGTTGAGTGTCATCAGCATAGCAGTAAAAGCTAACTCTGTGATGCTTTATTATGTCTCCTAGAGGTAGTATGTATAGCACGAGGATAAGAGGCCCTTAAACTGAGCCCTGTGGTGCACTGTACTGGACTTGTGATTTGCGTGACACCTCATTGTTTATTATCACCTCATTATAATATATCTGTACAATAACAGCTAAAACTCTGGTCATAATATGTTATTATCCCCCATTTTCTGTAAAATAGTCTTTATTTTATATATGCACAATTTAGAATCTTTTAGACTGTAAATCGTATTATATTGTATTGTCATTGTGTTGAATGTCTGTACTAGAAGCTTCCAACACCAAAGAAAATTCCTTGTGTGTGCAAGCACACTTGGCAATAAAGCTCTTCTGATTCTGATTCTGATTCTGATAACAATACAGTCTCCAAGCACCTTATATGTTTCTATCTGTTCACTGCACTTTATATTTTTATTTTTACTTTGCGCTACATCTATCTATCTATCTATCTATCTATCTATCATCTATCTATCTATCTATCTATCTATCTATCTATCTATCTATCTATCTATCTATCTATCTATCTATCTATCTATCTATCTATCTATCTATCTATCTATCTATCTATCTATATATTCCTACAAATTGAAAACAGTCAGATAAGTAAGATTTAAACCATTTCAAAGCTATTCTATTAATGCCGAAGTAATTTTCAAGTCTATGTAAGAATGTGCTGTGGTCAATGGTGTCGATTGCAGCACTAAGGTCTAGCAGCACCAATGACGAGATACAGCCACGTTCCGACGCCAAAAGCAGATCATTTGTAACTCTGATCAGGGCAGTCTCTGTACTGTGATGTGCTCTAAATCTGGACTGAAATTCTTAATTGAAGTCATTCCTTTGGAGGAAGGAACATTATTGAATTGAAACTACTTTGTCAAGTACTTCATATATGAAAGGTAGATTCGATATAAGTGAAAGTGACCTATTAGTCAGATATGGTGACCCATACCCGAAATGTGACCCTGCATTTAACCCATCCAGAGAGTAGTGAACACACGCACAGCAAGTCGTGAACACACGTACACCCGGAGCAGTGGGCAGCTAGGGGTAAGGTGCCTTGCTCAAGGGCACCTCAGTCGTTACCCGCCGGCCCTGAAAAGATATGAAAAGACATGTTTATTTCTTTGGTCTGCCAAAAACCATCAATTCATGGTTTTAGGTATTTAATTATCCGGACCTCGGCTGGTAATGAGGGTTCGTTTACTGGTCCTCAAGTGATTTTAGTTGAAGACTCCTGGTATATTGTCTAGCATGCATGTTGTTGATTTAATGATCTAATGATTATAGACAGTTCACCGTGATCTACGGTAGAAAATAATTACAATTGAATTGGATTTATTAAATTACTTTGATGCTGAACTTAAATCCTGTCATGGTCCGGGTCGGGGCATCATCTGGCACGGGGAGTGTTTTGTTTTTGTCGAGCAGGTGGTAGTCGCCTAGCTGTCGGCTGACCGCGTGCTCTGTGTCCGCATCATTCTCCCCACCTTCGTGTTCTCCATAAGACTTCCCCTACACTGATGTTTTTCCACTCCACGCCCACACACCTGCTATCACTTCACTTATCATGCGATATCGTTTTGGTAATTGCCCCACACCTGGTTATCAACCCTTCGTTACGTTCCCTTTATATTGCCCTCAGTGTCTCTTGTCCAGTGTCTGTTCGTTGCACGTTTAGTCAGCCCAGACTGCCCCAGGCTTTAAATATCCAAGTCATAGTCTCAGCCATAGTCCTTGTCGTGTCTTGTTCCATGCTCAGAGAATACTTACCGCCTTCCTGTTTCCCTCGCTGCTTTCGCTCTCTCCTTGTCTCCGGCAGTTCCCGTTGGCGTCCCGGTCAGCTGTCGCCAGGCTCAGGCGACTATCCTTGGGAGGACCAAAGACCACCTCATTAACCTTTGCATGCGGATCGAGGGCCGTGTTAATGCCCGCCCCTGGCGCTACACCTCCCCTCCCGCCTGGCGCCGCCGTGAACCTAACCGGGAGTCCGGCCGCGAGTCTGACCGGAACGTCAGCGACGCCCACCAAACGCCGCCAGAGCCCGAGCCCATGCAGATTGGACATTCACGCCTTACTCCGGCTCAAAAGCAACAACATCTCATCGACGGTCTCTGTTTTTACTGTGGGAAGGCGGGCCACCTCGTGGCACTTTGTCAGGCAAAAGCCAGCGCCATCACAAGAACCTCTTCGACTCCACGCACCACACTGCCATTCCGCCTCACCTACGGCCCTCATACCCACACCGGGAGGGCGCTCATCGACTCCGGTGCTGAGGGGAATTTTCTGGACAGATCCAGAGCCAGGGAGTGGGGAATTCCCACCATTCCCCTGCATCCACCCATTTCCGCCGTGATGCTGACGGGGCTGCCGCTTTCCACTGTCACCCACACCACTCCACACTAAACTAAACTACACACTAACACAAGTGGCCGCAACGCTCACCACGTTGACCTCCACCAAGATCCCGTTCTCCTGGAACTCTCTCGCACAGGTAGCCTTTGATAAACTTAAGTCCCGATTTGTCTCTGCACCTGTGCTCTGTTTTCCAGATCCCGATCATCAGTTTAATGTCGAGGTCGATGCGTCCGATGTCAGGGTAAGCGCAGTCTTGTCCCAGCATGCCGATCATGATAGTAAGGTGCATCCCTGCGCCTTTTTCTCCCATCTCCTCAGCCCTGCAGAACAAGAATTATGATATCGGCAACAAAGAGCTGCTGGCAGTGCGTCTTGCCCTGGGAGAATGGCATCATTGGCTGGAAGGAGCGACGCAGCCCTTCTTGGTCTGGACGGACCATAAGAACCTCGAGTATGTCCGTTCTGCCAAGAGGTTGAACTCGCCGCAGGCCCGCTGGGCACTGTTCTTTGGCCGGTTTAACTTCACCCTGTCGTACCGGCCCGGATCTAAGAATATCAAGCCGGACACTCTCTCTCGCCTGTTCGAGAATTCGGACAGAGAGAGACCCGTCGACCACATCCTCCCCGAGGAGAGGGTCATCGGAGCTCTAGTCTGGGATATCGAGAGGCGGGTAGAAGAGGCCAGTCGCAGGGTGCAAGTGCCAGGAAAGTGTCCGGCGGGTCGGCTGTTCGTTCCCGTTCCGCTGCGTCCGGAGGTCTTCCAGTGGTGTCATTCGTCCAGGCTGGCCGGCCATCCAGGAATCAAGGGGACCCTGGCCTCCGTAAGCCAGCGGTTTTGGTGGCCATCGGCCACCCCCCTCCCCCGCGGCTGGTGGATGGTGTCCCAGTATATATGGTGAGGAAGCTCCTGGACATCCGCCGTCGCGGCAGGGGCATTCAATATTTGGTGGACTGGGAGGGCTATGGCGCAGAAGAGAGATCGTGGATTCCCTCGCGGGATGTGTAGGACCGGTCGCTGATCGTGGACTTCCACCAGAGATGAGGTGAGCTCCCCCTTAAGCGCCTAGGGGCGCTGGTGGGGGGGGTACTGTCACGGTCCGGGTCGGTGCATCATCTGGCATCATCTGGTTTTTGTCGAGCACGTGGTAGTCGCCTAGCTGTCGGCTGAACGCATGCTCTGTGTCCGTGTCATTCTCCCCACCATCGTGTTCTCCGTAAGACTTCCCTACACTGGTGTTTTTCCACTCTGCGCCCACACACCTGCTATCACTTCACTCATCATGCGATATCATTTCGGTAATTGCTCCACACCTGGTTATCATCCCTTCGTTACGTTCCCTTTATATTGCCCTCAGTGTCTCTTGTCCAGTGTCTGTTCGTTGCACGTTTAGTCAGCCCAGACTGCCCCAGGCGTAGCTGCGGCTCGTCTGTAGTTTTTGTCACTTTAAATATCCAAGTCATAGTCTCAGCCATAGTCCTTGTCGTGTCTTGTTCCATGCTCAGAGAATACTTACCGCCTTCCTGTTTCCCTCGCTGCTTTCGCTCTCTCCTTGTCTCCGGCAGTTCCTGTTGGCGTCCCGGTCAGCTGTCGCCAGGCTCAGGCGACTATCCTTGGGAGGACCAAAGACCACCTTTCCCGTCGGAGCTCCCCCCCAGATTCCCAGTGCAGACTACGGGTCGAGTGAGGTCTCCAGGCGCTACCGCCCACATCCCAGCACCGGTGATGTACCCTCGACTCTCCTCGCTGGATCCACTTTCCCGGAGGGACTCAACATCTTCCTGCCTTGGACGGGGACGCTTGCGGCCTGGTTCCGCACTGTGTTATCTCATTGTCTTTAATCAATAAACTGCTCTGTTCTCCCCGCACTTGAGTCTCACGTGGTTCTGTCATAACAGATCCAGTCTATTTACTTCACGTTTTGGACAGCACGTTACAAGTAACTTTTCCTGCATTTTACTTAGGGAGTGTGAAAACACCCAAAACTCAATTTTGTCATTGTTATAATAATTTTGAGTTGTTTCCATTTAAATGTAGTGTTCTGACTGTAGCTCGAATGTGTCCTCATCTGCACATACACACGTCTAAAACATTTGCCATTTGTAGTGTAATCAGTGAGAACAATACGAAGAGAACAATACGAAGAACAGTACTTAATAAGTAATCGCTAGAATGTCAGGATAAAGATGGTAATTATCGGTGCGTTTTAGGATGATCATGATATAAGAAACACTTTAGGATAAGTTGTACCGCTATAAAATAATAATTAAGATATAATAAAAATGAACAGTGAATTAGAAATCAGTTTGACTGAGCTCCGACTCAAACCACGCATCCACAGCAAACAGGAGTCTAAGTCAGATCTGTCTAAAACACCTCGATCAATCACGCCCCACATTTCTACGTCAGAAAGTGATAATGTTTGCATGATGCCGCCCAAATGTAAATGCAAAGAAGAAGGTGTAGCTTCAGTTATTGTAGCCATGGTTTGCTTGCACAAAAATTGAACACATAATTTCCCCTTATTTCATGTTTGCTATATTAATAAAATAAGAACCCTGTGCTTAATTAATGTCCACAGTATCTTATTTATGGGTACATTGTGATTACAAAAATGTAGTGTGTGTTCACCCTAAGACTGTTGTATAGCATTCTGCAGGTCATGCATACCACGTTAAATTAAAATAGTTACCCCTTAAGCCCATTGCACATTGAGTCCGAAATTCAAAGCATTTTGAGTGGCCTTTTATAACAATTCAGATACACCATACAGAGAGCCAAATACGAAAAAACGCATACGAAAATTTCGAACTGTATGTGCAAAGACCTTTACTTTTAAAATACTTACAGTTTAAAAAATGTTTTAATTTTCTGACTTCTTTATTCCCCAAACTTTGCGATTTGTCCCCTTTTACCTACAGATACAGTATGTTCTTTAGACATACATTAATGTTACAATTAGTTACGCTGTAAATTCTGTTTAATTATGCAGTACATTGCGGGCTGTAATCTAAAGTGTTACCCATTTAGTGTATTACAACACACATCATGAATGAACATAATGCATCATACATTTTAATAACCCTTCATAATGCATTATACCTAAGTGTTACTGCTAAATCATTCTAAAAAGGTGGCAACACATCTCTCTGACAGTCTAACTTTACTAAGCTTACTAAACATACCTTCTAACTTAAATCTACAACTTTTTTTGTTTGTATCTAGTTTATCTTGTTCTTTGATTTTTAAACAGAACACCTTTCCAGAGTCAACCTGTCCAAAGGCCAATGGTGAGTATTGTTCTCCCTCTGTAATTGTGTAATGAAGCCTTGAGCTGATTTTTTAAAATGTGTCTGAGGCATTGATGTCTAATTGTATCTTAAACTTTGGTTTAAGGTAATGTCGAAAGGTAGTTAAAGTATGAGGTTGTATACATGAATTTTGGACCTGTCATGTATTTGTATGTCCTTTAGGAATACATGTTCACACAACAAGTTCCTGCACAGCAGCTCCAGTATCAGAGAACAAAGATCTGCCAAAAGCGACTAAGGTAAGTAGCGTGAAAATTACTTTCTACCAAACTACCTTAAATATGTTACTAAAAGTATAACTTAAACGGTATATTTCACAGGCAAAACAAAATTTCTCCATGTTTTACTCACCATCAAGGCATCCTGGCTGAATATGACTTTCTTCTTGAAGAATAATGCAGTCGAAGTTATAATACCACATATCATTTTACTTCCAAGCAATAGGGAGTGAATGGGTGTCGAATTTTATGAAGCTCCAAAAAGTGCATCCATTGATCAAAGAACTGCTCGACACGTCTCTGTGGCCTTAACAAAGGTCTGAAGCTGATCGATGCGTTAGTTTAAGAGAAATATCCATATTGACAGCGCTATTAACGTTGATGTCTAGCTTCTGTCATCCTTCGGCTGCACGTGAACCTGAGGCTTGTTTTACCGGCAAATGACGCAGGCCTGTCGTGAGTTCCGATGACTTAAGTTAAGTTAAGTTAAGAAGTTCATCTCCTCTGCGCAGGAGCTTTCATGACCATCATTTGCCTGAAAAACATGCCACAGGTTCACGCGCAGCAGAGGGAAAACGTCTCGGTTATGGATGTAACCTCGGTTCCCTGATGGAGGGAACGAGACGTTGTGTCGAACCGACAGATGGGGTTCGTCCCTGAGAACCAATCGCTTCCGACTACTTAGAAAAGGGCAATGAAAATTGGCGAATGAAATTTGCATGCCAGACTCCGCCCCCGGAAATCCGGGTATAAAAAGGAGACGGCGTGCTTCATTCATTCACCGTAGTTCTGATGAGCCTGAGACCTCTCACGACTGCTGCAGTGGACAGCACGTGTTGTGGCAAGGAGGACACAACGTCTCGTTCCCTCCATCAGGGAACCGAGGTTACATCCGTAACCGAGACGTTCCCTTTCTGTCAGTCTCTCGATGTTGTGTCGAACCGACAGATGGGGTTCCTATGGAAAACGCATTAACACTGTGCCCTGTCACAATCTCTAGCGAAGCGACGGTGACTGGCCTGGGCATGTCAGCCGTGAGCGCTACGCGAAATTGTAACCTACCAGTGGGTAGGTAGGGGGTCCCAGAGCTTTCTTGAAAGGTGGGAAGGCCCCTGCCTTCGGCCTCACAGGCGGCCTTGTTTCTCTAACAGCGAGAAGCCTCCCGGTACCGTAAGGCCACTGGGTAAGCGCTACTTCCTCAAGTGGGGGATGCGCTACAGAGACCACTTCCTACCGCAGGGAGGAGTCTAGTGGAGATACCAACATGGTCTCACCGATAGGGGAGAGCTCATGGGAAGAAAGTGCGGACTGAAGGAGTTAACCGCGAGATGGAGGTCCACCTAGGGAGAGGTCATGGGTTACCAAGGTGGGAACCAGCATGAGGATACATCAGACGGAACCGCTCTACTGGGGGGTTGCAACGTCTGGTAGCACTAGGTTTGGTTAGAGCTATTTTGCGAATAACTCGGGAGATACCCGGCCTAAGGGGCAGGGCTGCTCTGCCCAGCCCGCCCGCAGGATGTGCTTGCTAGTGATGGATGGAGTGCCTGTTCTTCACCCAGTGGGGGAAGAAGGGAGTCTAGTTAGTATGCTGACCCCTTTAGGAAAAAAGGGGGGGAAGGTACTGTCATAGGCGTACACCCTACCGGCCGCCAGTCTTGCCTGGTGCCTGCAAGACTCGAGCCGATACCGGTTTTACGCGGAGGCTGTAGGACCTCGCGAAGGTGATGGGTGTATCCCAACCCGCAGCTCTGCAGATGTCTGCCAGATAGGCGCCTCGAGCCAGTGCCCACGAGGAGGCTGTACTCCATGTGGAGAGAGCTCTCACCCAGTGGGCGTAGGCGATCTTAGGACAGGTATGCCACAGTGACGGCGTCCATGATCCAGTGCGCCAATCTCTGTTTGAGACAGCCCTCCCTGCTGATCTCCAAAACAGACAAAGAGCTGCTCAGAGCTCCTGTGGCTCTCTGTGCGGTCCAAGCAGAGGCGCAATGCGCATACTGGACACAACACGGATGAGGTTGGGTCTTCCTCCCCGGTGGGGAGTGGCTGTAAGTTCACCACCTGGTGTAGGGGGAGTGGTGGGAACTTTGGGCATGTAGCCGGGCCGGGGTCTCAGGATAGCGTGAGAATCACCGGGCCCGAGTTCTAGGCAATCTGTGGACACGGAGAATGCTTTTAAGTCCGCTACCCTCTTGAGCGCCATCCGGAGAGCTGTCTTCATCTTGAGGTGATAAAGAGCGGCATCTCCGAGGGGCTCCAGGACCGCATCAAGTTCGTAAGAGGGTACGGAGCGCGGGTGAGGCGGTAGCCTTCCCGCGCCCCTTAGGAACGAAATGATCATGTTGTGCTGTCCTAGAGATTACCAGCAACTGAGTCGTGATGAGCGGCAATAGCGGCTCCATACACGTTCAGTGTGGAAGGGGAGAGATTACTCTCGAGTCTCTGGAAGGACAGCACGTACCCGATCAAGCAAATCCGCGGGTCTTCTCTTCGAGAAGAGCACCAGGATGAGAAGAGGCACCACTTATAGGCGTATAGTCGCCTAGTGGCCAGGGCCCTAGCCTGAGTAGTGGTCTTAACCGCCGCAGGGGGTAGGCCACTCAGGATCTCCTCGTTCCGTCCAGGGGCCAGACATGGAGGTTCCAGAGGTCAGATGTCATAACGTGCCCTTCCCCTGGGAAAACAGGTCCTTCGTCAGGGGAATCGGCCAGGGGGGAGCTGTCGTCAAGAGCATTAGCTCCGAGAACCAAGTCCGGTTGGGCCAGTATGGCGCAACTAGTACACTTGATGCTCCTCTTCCCTGACCTTGCACAGGGTCTGTGCAATGAGGCTCACTGGGGGGAAGACGTACTTCCGCTTGTCCCACGGCCAGCTGTGCGCTAGAGCATCCGTGCCGAGGGGGGCCTCGGGCGGGGGAGTACCTTAGCGGGCAATGGGTGTGGTGTCCAGGGAGGCGAAGGGGTCTACCTGAGCCTGCCCGGACTGTACCCAATGAGCTGGCTCCGCGGGTGTGGAGTCGCCACTCTCCGCGAGGCGTCAACTGACGAGAGAGCACATCGGCTGTCTGGTTCAGGTCACCTGGGATATGTGTGGCTCGCAGGGATCTGCTCACCTGCGGACTCCACAGGAGGAGACGTCGGGCGAGTCATGTTAGCTGCCGTAAGCGAACGCCACCCTGGCGGTTTAATACACTACAGCAGCTGTGCTGTCCGTCCAACAACTCTAGGCAATTGATATGCCTGCGCAGGCGGGGGCCCGTCCATCGCCCCGACAGTGCGTGCCCGTTGCACACGGCACCCCAACCTTGCAGGGAGGCGTCTGTCGACCCTGATGTGTCTCGACCTGCCCGAGAGGGACCCCCGTCTGTAGAAAGGTCATTGAAGACCAAGGGGTTAGGGTGCGTCGGCAGAAAAGCATAATCACCATCCGCCTGCTGCCGGTGTGCCACGCTCTCCAGGGAACTCGACTCTGTAGCCAGTGATGGAGCGGTCTCATGTGCATCAACCCGAGGGGTATCACCATCATCGAGGATGCCATGCCCAGGAGCCTCTTCCCGCTGACTGCTTGAAATATTCCAGGCAGTTCAACACTGACTGAGCGCAGTCGTGCTGTAATGGAGACAGAGTTGAGTTCCATACCAAAAAAGAGGATGCTCCGCACAGAGGAGAGCTTGCTCTTTTTCGGTTGACCTGTGGTCCCAATCGATCTAGGTGCCGAAGCACTAGGTCCCTGTGTGTACATAACAGATCTCACGAGTGTGTCAAATGAGCCAGTCGTCGAGATAGTTTAGTACCTGCACACCTCTCTCCCTGAGGGGAGTGAGGGCGGCTTCCACGATCTTCGTGAAGACTCGTGGGGACAGGGACAGACCGAAGGGGAGGACTCTGTACTAATATGCCTGACCCTCGAAAGCGAACCGTAGGAACGGGCAATGACGAGGGAGAAATGAGACATGAGAGTAAGCGTCCTTCAGGTCGATTGCCATGAATCCATCTTGACATCTGATAGATGCCAGGATGCGCTTCTGCGTGAGCATCCTGAACGGCAGCTTGAGTAGGTGCCTGTTCAGGGTATGCAGATCTAGTGACCCCCGCTCTTTTGGGGACAATGAAGTACGAGCTGTAACCCGTTGAACATCTTGGCTAGAGGGACGAGCACGATCGCTTCCTCACCAGAGGGGTGGCGACCTCGGCCCGAAGCACGGGGCATCCTTGCCTCTGCTGAGGTAAAGAGGATGCCCCGAAAAACTGGGCGGGCGTCTGGGGAGTTGGATCGCGTAGCCGAGACGGACCGTATCCCGTAGTCACCTTGACGGTTTGGGAAGCTCTTGTCAGGCTCCCAGGGACCGAGACAGGGAGGCTAGGGTACGTTCTGCTTCATCGACCTCCCGGGGGTGGTTCGATGGCTGGCAGTGCGGATCCCTCGCCGTGGGGGGAACCCCCGGAGAGGAAATCGGCTCTGCAGTTTTACCTGCCTGGCGATGATGTAGCACAACGCACCATCGAATGAGAGTGCTTAGGCTGATGATTATCCTCGACATTGGGTCTTGCCGCAACGTCGAGTTGCCGAACACCGTCATGTAGAGGGTGAGAGCGGCTGTGATAATACCCAGACGATGATGTGGCACAACGCACCGTCGATTGAGAGTGCATAGGCTGCTGATTATCCTCGACATTGGGTCTCGCCGTGACGCAACGTTGAGTTGCCGAACACCTTTGTGTAGAGGGTGAGAGCGGCTGTGATAAACGCCCAGAGAGGGAGAAAACTTTTAGAAGTGGGCTGTTGGGATGGGGCAGGAACCGTCCCGGATCGACCACCAGCAAAGGAATGGCTGGGGTCAGGCCCGAAGGTATTCTCGTTCTCCCTGGGGTCTTCCCATGAGGGCCGCTTAGGCTTCCGCCGCGGCTGCTGACGGGGTGGTGGTCTCCTCTTCGATGTCTCGAAGAGGTCCAGGGCTGCTGGGAAGCAGACGGTGCACGGGATCTCAGCGGCCAGAGGGCGGTCGAGTCGCGGCTGGGGAGGACATACTTGATATCCTCTGTCTGCTCGTTTTACTGTCGAGAACTGTGGCTCGGCAGTATCACCAAACAGCCCCCCCTCGCGAGATGGGTGTGTCGATAAAGCGGACTTTCTCGCATTACCCATCTGTGCAAGGTTTGGCCAGAGGTGTCTCTCCTGGACCACATGTGTGGACATCGCCCGACCCAGGGCCCGCACGGTCACGTTGGTTGCCCGTAGAGCGAGGTCGGTGACGGCGCGGAGTTCCTGCATATGCGCTGGGTCGGTCTTACCCTCGTGGAGCTCTCTCAACGCCGAGAAAGGCGAGGTGCGAACGGTCCACGAGCCGGTGGCTGACGGATTAGCACTCACAGTAATCCTCGTATCACACTTGCTGCTCGCCGTAGCGGGCGGCAGGGCCGTAGTCCTGCCGTCACGGAACGGGAAGCAGACAAGGTGGTGGCTGAGCCCCGTGGGAACACAGCCTCCCGTGACGCAACGTCTGAATCGTCAACCGCCCGCGGTGCGGGCAGGACGTATCCACAAGGGCTGCCCCAGCGTACTGGAAGCAGACCTCGTGTCCGTCCCCCTCCTCGATGAGGGTGTTGCACCCACGAGAACAGCGGGACACGCCACGCTGGAGAAATTTGCTCTTTTAGAATGCAGACGGTGAGGCACCGTCTGCTAGCTCGAACACCTCTGGAACCGCCGAGATGCCCAGGGGAAGTCGCCACAGGAAGGGACCGTCTGCTGCACCACGTCGTAGAACCGGCAATCTGGAGTTGCTAAGTAGTAGTGAGAGTTGATCTTCATAAGCGAAGGCTCCGAAGAACAGAAGGTGAATGAATGAAGCACGCCGTCTCCCTTTTATACACGGATTTCCGGGGGCGGAGTCCGGCATGCAAATTTCATTCGCCGATTTTCATTGGCCTTTTCTAAGTAGTCGGAAGCGATTGGTTCTCAGGGACGAACCCCATCTGTCGGTTCGACACGACGTCGAGAGACCGACAGAAAGGGAACGAAAGCTAGATATCAACGTTAATAGCGCTATCAATATTCATATTTCCCTAAAACGCATTGATTCGCTTCAGAAGACCTTTGTTAAGACCACAGAGCTGTGTCATCATCAATAAACAAACTACAGTTAGTTCAGAATGCAGCTGCCAGAGTTCTAACCAGGTCCAGAAAATACGATCACATAGCCCCAATGTTATCAACTCTTCACTTTTTACCCATTAAGTATCGTATTGACTTTAAAGTTCTTTTAATTACTTATAAAGCCTTAAACGGTTTAGCCCCTAGACTGTAAAAAATGATTCTGTGTCGTAGTAGATTTCATGAAATTAATTGAGTAAACTTGACTTAATACAATTGTGTCCTTGTTTTTTTAACCAAAATTTAAGTTAAAATGATAGAGATATCTTGGAATTCTAAATGCACAAATAATTGAGTGAATTCAACTTAATTTTATCATGTTCAACCCACGTAAAATTGGATAAAGGATCTTTATTTAATTATTTTGTGGTGGAACTACATTAATTATTTAAGTTAATTTCCCTAACTGAGCAGTGAATTTAGAGTTCCCAGCATGCTCTGCATGCGACAGCATTAGGAGACTCATTTTTGTGAAAAAGTGATATTTTATGTGCTTTAGAATAAAATGAAAGACTTGATAGTGTTTATTGTTCAGTTGTCTTTACGATTTAGAAGATATTCTGTTTGTATTTCTGAGTTTCGTGGTTACCATCTTTCAGAAGAGTGGTGCTTGTGCTTAGGTTGTGGGAGAGCTCAAGCTGTTTGTTTTTTCACACAGTGAACAGTAATGCTGCTAGTGTCAGTACTGAGTCAACTCTCAGCTTACTTGTACATCATATATGTTATAAACAATAATAAATGTTAAACTGAAGTTTAAAAAGATCAAGAAGTTTTCTCCAATGCTCAAATTAGTATTTCTTCTTGATTTTTTAAAGTTTATCATGTGACGTGCTTAAATATTTTAGGTAATTTTACTTGATTTATTTGTGGAATATTGCATTAAAAATATGCTTTAAAGTACTTAAAAATATTTTGTGTAATACTTTTACCTTAATATTTTTAAGTAAATATCTGTGTAATTTTTTAAAGTGTACCTACATAACAGAGCTTCTACCACACTACAACCCATCACGCTCTCGTAAGATCTCAAAACTCCGTACTTTTGATAACACCTAGAATAACTAAATCCGCCAAAGGAGGTAGAGCTTTCTCATACATAGCACCTAAACTCTGGAATAGCCTTCCCGATACTATTCGAGGGTCAGACACACTCTCCCAATTTAAATCTAGATTAAAAACACATCTTTTCAGCCAAGCATTCACTTAATGCAAAATATGCTAAATAAACCACCGGGAGACTGCATTTATTAGATATTATTTACTAGAATAATCTTGCTTGTTCTATAAACACCATGCACTGTGCTGTGTTTTACCTTTTTTGTGTTTTTCAGTTTTTCTTATTTTCTCCTGTAAAGCTGCTTTGGAACAATGCACATTGTGAAAAGCGCTATATAAATAAAATTGAATTGAATTGAATTGAATTGTCGAGCAGTTCTTTGATGAATGGATGCACTTTTTGGAGATTCAAAAAGTGGACACCCATTCACTCCCATTCTACCGCTTGGAAGTAAAATGATACGTGGTATTATAACTTCGACTGCATTATTCTTCAGGAAGAAAGTCATATTCAGTCAGGATGCGTTGAGGGTGAGTAAAACATGGGGAAATTTTGTTTTGCTTGTGAAATATCCCTTTTACATAACACTATTATTGTAGAATAATTATTCTACAACATTTAACTCTACATAGAGAAAACGATACTGCATGTAGCATTTAACATTACCTAAAACAATGCAGTCAGTATAGAATCGATTTGACAGAGATTCAGCACTGGACCGTTTGCTAATCATTGCATGTTTAAAAGAAGTAGATTACCTAAATGTGACAATTATTTCATTGCTTACTCACCATTGTGCTTTCTATATTCAGTTAAACACAAACAAATACAATCTCATATTAAAATGCTGTCATGTGTTCAGCTAAAGAAAGAAGTCATATACAGCTGGGACAACATGAGAGAATAATATTTAAGAGAATGAGAAAATTCGTAGTTTCATGAAAAACACATTTACTACTAAACGTCACAGCTAAAGAGGTGTTTATAACATTGTTTGTCTGGACAGAAGTTTTATGTGCCTGTCAAGGAGAGCTGTGTGTCATGCCAAAAGACTGTTTATCCACTGGAGAAAATTATTGCTGACCAGCAGATTTATCACAAGACTTGCTTCTGTTGTGCCTTCTGCAGTACCAAACTCAGGTAATTTTGATATAACGTAAGCTTTAGAGACAGCATGTTTGACTTTGGTTTATAAATACAAAAACACACACTGGAAGTCTATGGGGTTTTTATGAGATTTGTTCCGCAATATGATATTTTGCCCATTTTTTTCCTCTTAAGCACTTCAATTAAATGTATTGTTTAATCTGTAAAGTCATTTTATCAGTCTTATGTTGTGGGACTACTTGGACTGCTCGTAAACTTCACTGTGAAGTACCCTTTCACAACACTTTTTACAGGCAAGTAACAAGTTAAAATAATCATGTGCTTACAAGAGGTGTAACAAAACACCAATGCCACATTTTGGTTTGGTTCACAGATTTAGAGCCACAGTTCGACAATACTGAAAACACTAGATTTTCCTTTACCTTAATGATGATAATAATCTTTATTAACTTTATACATTGGCTTCAAGTTTTTCGTAGGGAGAGCTTTTGCAGAGCGCATTGCACTGCTTGCCACAGTACAACAATAACAATTCAGATTACGTTATTTAAAATATATTGACCCTTTCAAACATGATGCGTCATCGCCTGTATGACATCATCTAGTAACATTTAGCGACCAGCTGTAGCTACTTTAATTGGAAGAACTTGGCAACATTGTAAAAGACAATTAAAGGGTTCACTCAGTGCAGGAGAGAGTGATTGACAGCATGATGCGATAGTTTGCCCTTCACACATATGCAATATAAGCATATAACATTGTAGTTTTCTTAGTTTTTCTGAAGGTTATGATGAGAGATTCACTCAATGCAGAAGAGATTGAGAGCACAATGTGATCATTTTACCCTCTCATATACAACTTAAAGAATTAGTTCACCCAAAAATGAAAATGTTGTCATCTAAATTTTTAACTAAGCTGTTTTGGGCCACCATAGTGGTCTATGTCGTCATAGTAGACCCACAACGGCTTAGTTACAATTTTTTATTAAAATGCCTTAATTTGGGTTCAGCACAACAAAGAAATGTATACAGGTTTGTAACAACTGAAGGGTGAGCAAAAGGCAAAAGATGACAAAATGTTAATTTTGGGGTGAACTATTCCTATAACCATAAAACATGATGTGTATTTGTGATATAATGATAAAAACAATTATTTCAGAATAAAATCAGTCTTCAATTTAAGACAGACTAATATTATACATTTTTTAAATGTGTTTTTGTGTTTATCACACTTTTAAGGCAAATTTGTCACCTTTTTAGTCAATCCATGTACATTTTGTCCATTAACTATGCACTGTCATCCCTTTATTAAACATGAGCAACAGTCGCTGCACTAGTGATGCAGAGAAAAGACATTGTTTATCAAGGATGAGTATGTATATACTAATATTAACACACAAATATACTGTTATTATTGCATGCCGTTCAGGAAATTCAAGTATTTATAATATGATTGGTTGTATATATGGAATAAAACTTGAATATATGGAATGAAACTAGAATTTATTGAGTGAAAGTATGAATATATGGAATGAAAATAGAATATATTGAATGAAAGTATGAATATGTGGAATGAAAATAGAATATATTGAATGAAAGTATGAATATGATTGAAACTGATGTCATCAAAGCGCCATCTTGTGTTTTTATTTTTTATTTATTTCATTCATACAACACGCACACACGCACATGTCTGGTTTACTATCTCCGTGGGGACAGCCCATAGGCGTAATGTTTTTTATACTGTACAAACTGTATATTTTATCCCCTAACCCTACCCCTAAACCTAAAGATCATAGAAAACTTTTTGCATTTTTAGATGTTTTTTTAATATTGTTCTGTACAATTTATAAGCTTTTGTGCCCATGGGGACCTCGGTTTTGTCCCCATGTGTTGGTGTGCATTCAGGTTTAGGTCCCCCCGGGATATAAAAATATGTCCACATTCACACACACACACTGTACACATATTTTCCACAAGGATCTCATCTCTGATGAGGAGAGGGGTCTGTTTCAAAATGATTTACAAAAGCATGTGGTGATTTCGGATATCGTTGCATTTTACTTCTGCGTTGGAAGAGTAAGACATCCCAAAGCCAAAGGGGGAGTAGAAAATATGTAGTTTGATTCCTCATACAGCACTGCATACAGTACTGCCTGAGGGGTCTCTCCTATGTTTATCTTTTTTTTTTTGCATTATTTTGTAAAATAATGTTGCATTTATTTCATCACAGTGACTTTCAAGCTTGATGTGTAATTTGTTGACAGACCAACAGAACAAGTGTAAAGTGAATCCTGTTCAATCTTTTGCTAACAGTTACGTATAACTTTGTACTATTGAAAGTGAAATAAGTCATTCTTGTGCACTATCAATGAGTGTCATTACAAACTGAAGCCATAGTTTACATCCGAAAATACTTTAAAAAAATAATAATAATAAT
Organism: Triplophysa rosa; assembly: GCF_024868665.1. NCBI lineage: Eukaryota > Metazoa > Chordata > Actinopteri > Cypriniformes > Nemacheilidae > Triplophysa > Triplophysa rosa. The sequence continues at coordinate 1,680,203 of NC_079909.1, read as the reverse complement.
AAAGCACCCGTTATATTGACAACATGGCTAAACATTTTGACTGTCTTGTTCACAAACAATGGCTTGACCTGATTTTGCCAAGTGGTTGATGTCCTCAGGGCAACATATTGTGTTGACCTAAGGACAACATTTTTATAAATCAAACCTAAACCTACACCAAACCCCAACCCTAACCATAACTTACCCCTAAAATCAGAGGGCAATGATGAGTGGAAAACAATGGTCTAGAAGCACCTAATCCTGGTTGTAAGATTAAATTTAGACTAAACTGTAAACTTATTTCTGAAATCTGATTAATTGATTTAAATGTTGTCCCAGTGTCAACATGATGTTACCCTAAGGACATCAACCACTTGGCAAAATCAGGATAGCCACAAACAATGACACAAGGACTTTTCATGGGACTGACATGTTCACTGATGTAAAAATGTAATTTTGAGAGATGAACTAAGGATTTTGAATAAGTTACACGCTTTTGCAGGAAGTCTATGATGTTGTGCAGTTTGTACAAATTTTTCTGAGAAATGAACATATTATTTAGCTAATTTTAAGAATGATTCGAGAAATGCTCCAAAGCGACTGTGAAAAACTAAGTTTTATTAATTTTGCAAGTTCATTCCATATATTTAGAGTTTCATTCGATATAATTAGGACTTTCATTCCATATATTTAACACACTCATTCCATATATTAAAGATTTCAATACATATTTTCATACTTTCATTTAATATATTCTAGTTTTATTCCGTATATTCAGACATTCATTCCATATATTCAGACTTTCATTACGTATATTCATAATTTCATTCAATATATTCAGACTTTCATTCCGTATATTCAGACTTTCATTCAATATATTCTAGTTTTATTCCGTATATTCAGACATTCATTCCATATATTCAGACTTTCATTACGTATATTCATAATTTCATTCACAACCCGTTCACATCGATTTGCGTATAAATAACACGCTGTTGCATTATCATGAAATACGTACGCCAAAGTTCGATTTTGCGTGCATAAATACGCCAATGTATGCGTGCACCTCGCTGGAGAGCAGCCATTTTGAAACGTACATGAAGAGGAAACACTGAAATAATTAAAATAATACTGTTAGGTTTAGGGTTTGGGTTAAGGTAGAGGTTATAATATGCACGCACGCTAACATTAGGTTTAGGGTTTGAGTTAGGGGACAGGTTAATACGACAAATTGCCGGTTAATATGCACGCGTGCTAAATTGGTGTATCATATGCACGCAAAAATAGGCGTATTTATGCACGCAAAATCGAACTTTGCCGTACGTATTTCATGATAATGCAACGCGCATGTTATTTATACGCAATTCATGAGAATGCCCTGTCATTCAATATATTCAGACTTTCATTCCGTATAGTCAGACTTTCATTCAATATATTCTAGTTTTATTCCATATATTCAGACTTTCATTCCGTATATTCAGAATTTAATTCAATATATTCTAGTTTCATTCTGTATATTCATAATTTCATTAGACTTTCTTTCAATATATTCTAGTTTCATTCCATATATTAAGACTTTCATTCAATATATTCTAGTTTCATTCCGTATATTCAGACTTTCATTCCATATGTTCTAGTTTCATTCCATATATTCAACGAATCATACATTATTATTAATCCTTTAATTTACTGAACGGCTTGCCATAATATATATGTATATATATACTGTATATATATATATATATATGCTGTATATATACTGTATGTGCGTGTGTGTTTTTTGTTGTACAATTAACAAAAAGAGTCACAGAGTACAGAGTACTTAATAGAAATGTCAAATATTGTCAGTCATCTTGCGAAAAAAAAATCAGTTTTGTCTTTTTTCTTTTGCCTTCCATCCGGTCAGATTGGGGACCTATGCTTCCTTAAATGGTAAGATCTACTGTAAACCTCACTTCAGCCAGCTTTTTAAGTCTAAGGGCAACTATGACGAGGGCTTTGGCCATCGGCCTCATAAGGAATTATGGACGGCTCGAACAATCAAAGAGGAATCAGAGAAAAGTGAAAAGCCAAAATGTCCAGTGGCAGATCCTGTGTTGGTGAAGGCTCCAGAGCAACTGAGCCCTAAAGTGAATGAGTCAGAACTCGCTGACCAAACCACAGTGCTGGATACAAGAAGTCAAGCCTCTAGCTCTATAAAAAATACAACAACCACTGTAATAGAAACAAGAAGAGTGAGAGTGGCATGGCCACCACCTGCCGAAAATGAAGAAATCTCTAAATTCTCCAGCCCACCCACTCAAAGTGCAAAGGGTCCATTCAAGCTTTTCAGACCAAAGTGGCCTCCAGAGGAAGAAACTCCATCCGCTCATCAGAGCCCTAAAAGAGAAGAACTGAAAGGTCTGCGACGTAGTTCCTCGCTCAAAGAGCGAAGCCGCCCCTTTTGTGTGGCACCTAGCATGAAAATCTCCAAACATATACAAAATGAGCTAAAATCCTTTGAAAAACCTCGACGAGGATCGCTGGAGGAGCTTCACTCACTGTCAAAGAAAAAAACAGAGAAAAACAATGTGCAAACTGAGGCAGAATTAACAGGTGAAATAAATAAAATAAATGAAGTAAAATATAAAGAGAACGTGTCCACTTATCAAATTCAAGAGAATTCTGCCAAACCAGGCAAAGAAAAGGTGCTCCCTTCTATTCTAAAAAAGCCACAACAAACGAAAAAAGAGGCTCAGCTACAACAAAGAAAAAATGAGACACAGCCACGAACAAAAAAGAGGGATGAGCCACAAAGCAAAAATGAGGCTCAGCTACAAGCACAAAAGGAGACTGAGCATAAGAAAACAAAGAGAGAGGTAGAGTCACAACAAACAAAACAAGAGGCGGAGCTGCAAGCAAAAAAGTCTGAGCCACAACAAGTAAAAAGGGAGATTCTGAAAGATCGCATGAAAGATAAGGGTGAAACGGTCAGTTGCTTCAACAGCCAGGACACATTGGCCTCCCCACATGTGGAAGATAAAGCCCCCATGACATCCCAGGATTCTGTAAGCTTCTGTGATGGTGAGGAGGCTGAGGAGTCTCTGACTGTAGAGGAAATGATCAAGAGAAATCGCTACTATGACGATGAAGAAGATGATGACGAGGAAGTGGCATTAGTTTGAAAAGATTTATCATTGAACTCCACTATTACTCATTGAAATCCACTATTACCCATTGAAATCCACTATTACCATATGATGATTTACTCCTAAATATTAGAAAATATACAAAAAACACTTACATGTTTTTAACTTACACACACATAAAACAATTAGTACTTGTACATTTACACTACTGTTCAATGGTTTAGGGTCACTTGAGTGAAAGGTTACAGGTTACAAAAGGTTAACCTTTTGAAAGTGTTTGTTGAAATATCTGAAATTAGCTTTGTAGACATAATATAGTTCTATTTTTAAAATTTTCACTGATTAATATTTAATTTAAAACAAATGACGTGGATCAAAATGATACTGCTGGTTTCTTTTTACCTCTATTTCCAAAAGTTTAACAAAACTGGGAGATTTTAACTTTTTTATTTTTTAAATTTGTTTAGATTTCATTTGAGTAGATTTTAAATGAGTATTGTTGATACTATCATAAAAACAATGGTCAAACAGACTTTGTTTGCTTTTTTAACTCTTTTTATTGATTACTGTACATGAATTAGTTGAGGTTAAAGCCCATTGCACATTGAGTCCGAAATTTGCATCCGAAATTTCCGCACGTAAAAAAATAAATACGACCTCACGTTGTGTCAATCACATTTACACATGCTTCCAATATTTTCGTCCGTCATAAAAAAATTCGGACCGGGTTCGTCAAGCATTTTGAGTGGCCTTTTTTAACAATTCAGAGACAAACAAGAGCCAAGTACGAAAAACGCATACGAAAATTTCGGACTGTATGTGCAAAGACCTTTAATGTGGAAATGACAAGCATGTGTTTTTGTTATGGTTCTGTGACATGATATAATAGTTAAAAAAAAAACATTAAACAAAAAGAGTTGTTAAAAAAGAGCATATTTTGTTTTCATACTATGTGAGAGGAAGTGTTTCATTGTTTGCAATACTTAGAAACTGTACCTAAGCTTGAAAAAAAGCAGCCACATAAGGAATTATTACATAAGGAAGGGATAATCCACGGCTAGCCATGCATTAAAGGATTTTAATTCAGGACCTAGAGGCTAAGAACCAACCGATGCGAAGCGAAGCGGAATTAAAGTTGTTATTGATGTTTACAGTGTAAATTTTGATCAGACAGGTAAAAATGACGTTATTTTACCCATTAGTTTATAACTGACTGGAACTACCTGTGCATTAAACATTTTTAATGCACACCTTCCATCCAATCAGGATCAAATATTCAAACAGACCATGGCATAAAGGATTTTAATCCCCAATGTGGAGACATGGTTGCCTTCTATCTCGCTTATACCATGGTCATTTGCCAAGTTAAAAACAAGAAAATAAAAAATATTTCATATGTAACATTTTTATGTAAGGGATAATGTACAGGCAGCCGGTTGTTATCGCAGAAATAAGCCCCTAGAGTGTGATCAGGACGTGAAGCGGAGGGTCTTGTATAACACTGAATGGGGTTATTTCGCAATAACAGCCGGCTGCTTGTACATTATCCCGCTTATTACATGGCTACTTGCCACATGAGAAAAAACTAGACATAAAATGTGAATTTGAATTATTTTATTAGCTCATTTTTACTGAATGGAGGCCTTCCGCGAGGAAAAGACGTTTAAACGGTTTTAAAGTAAGAAACGACGTTCAAAGTCAGGAACAGGCAAATTGGTTTAATCATTTGTAAAAATAATGTTAAATATGTTATTAAAAGACATATTTACAATTACTTTTTGTGTAATATTAAACTGCCCCTCTCAAAATGATTTGCAGCATCCGGGTTGTTATTAGTTTTGAGCGGTTGTTATTTGAAAATAACAACCCTTGGAATGTCGCGACTGACCAATCAGAATCAAGCATTCAAATGAACCATGTAATAAATGTTAATAATCATTAATAAAAATATTGATAAAGATTTTTCACTTGTGGTAAATGGCCTAACAAAAAAACTTCCACATCTGCACGCAGCTATGCGATTAAGACCTACTGGATTTAATGACTTTTTCAGCATGGCCAGCCTTGAGGAAAAAATGTTCTTCTATTTTCAATGATTACTGGAACTTATGTTAATTTCATATGTGTGTGTGTGTGTGTGTGTGTGCGCGCGTGTGTGTGTTTGCATAGTCTTTCGTGTCAGGTAACTGTTACATCCATAACAGTCAATATTCATCTTAAATGGGTACATGAAAATTGAAATAAAATAACTATTTTGTAGTCTATAAGAGTCATCCCTTCTCCATTTTGTTGGGTATTATTGCTTCTGGTTTGCACATTTTAATTTACAGAAAACCTGCAAAGTATGCTGTCTCTCAAATACGTGTGTCCATTTTTGTCACATCCATAACACATGCTTAGACTGATATTTTTCGGACATCTGGAATACTGTATATCCTCAGGGATTTGGTAAAATATAGACATATGATTTAATACATTGGTAAATACATTCTCTGAGAATTTATATTTCAGGTTTTGGCTGAAAATGTCACATCCATAACGCTGGAATTGCCCATATACACCAAGGCCTGTATGTGGAGAATTGACAAGAGCAAGAAAATAACCAGATATCCTGCTTTGGTCTGGAATACATAATAAAATCATGCATGGGCGCCGGAACCATTGTACTGTATGAGCACCCACCAGCTTTTTAAGACTAATGATATTGGACCCTGCACTCACTTTTATTATTTCACTGTATTTACTTGTATTGTAAACCGCTTTAAGTTGCACTACATACATCGCAGTTTATTTTATTTCATTACTAAAATGACACTACATTTCGTTTGTTGACATACTTGCGCCATTTGTGCACATACTTGCAAATTGAAATGTATAAATGCGCAACATGAGGTTCGAACCAGCAAATTTGCAATTTAATTTATCAGGTGTGCCACTCAGTTGGCTTTCTAGAACCAGCAGCTTTCAAGGGTAATAAAAAAATATAAAAGAGTAATAGCTCACGAACGCAGGTATTAAATGACCAGTGTTGGGTAAGTTACTCTGTAATTAATACTAATTAATTACTAGTTACTAATTACATATTCAATAGTGTAATTAGATTACTGTACAAATTACTCTCTCCAAAAAGTATTTAGTTACTTATTACTAATTACTTTCTATATCCTATATCCTTGATTAGTTAAGTGATTCAAGGATAGACATGAAACGGCTCTTTTAATTTATTCAAATAAATAATATAAAATTACATAAAGTACTCTTATTAACTGACCAAAGTATTACAAATGTGAGAATTATACATTTACATGCACAGATTTTAAAGTTAGACTTTGCATTTTGATGTCAATTCCACTATTGCACACACATATATTACACAAAGTATTTAGTTTAATTACATCAAAAGGAACTGTAATTAAATTACAGAAAAAATAAGAGCAATCCCTTACTTTACTTTTTCAAGGGAAAAGTAATTAAATTACAGTAACTAATTACTTAGTAACTAGTTACACCCAACACTGTTAATGACAAATGTCAGAAGTGTCAACGAAAGACAGAATGTCATTTTGTACTTACCACTTTAAGTTGTACTACATACATCGCACTTCATTTTATTTTATTTCATTACTAAAATGTCATTACATTTCGTTTGTTTCCATACTTGCACTATTTGTGCACATACTTAGGGTCTTGGCCCCTAATTACCACTCATGTGTTTTTTTCTCACTACACCACTGAAGCTGCTGGTAATCTTGCATCATTTTTCCTCAAGGTTTTTCTGGGGGAGGACCCACCCAAATTTTCTGTGCTTCTGCCGCACATGGAATTATGGAAAAGTGCCCCACTAGCCTAAAATGCCATAAATAAGGTCCTAAACAACCTAGGATTATAACAGATTACTACACCAGGATAACAGATTACTACACCTTTAGCCTTAAATCTAAAGAGGTCTTTTAGTGCAAATAGTTGAGCACTGGGTTAGCAGCACAGAGAGGTTCGATGCCATGGAACCCACATAGGCTACAGTTCTGATCAGAAGTATAGCTTGACTGCTTAGTAGGTCTCTTTGTAAAAGCATCTGCCACGATGTATAAATTGTAATGTCTGTTATACACTTCTGCACAGTGTTGATTTTTTTGGGTGTACTAGTATAGATTTTCATGCTTGGTACTATGAAATCAAACCTAACAATTCAATATTTTTATGTAATATTAAAGTGTTTATGATAAAATAATTCATCCATGCAGTTCATTATTTTTTATGCATGTGTCCTATAATCTTTAAACAAAAAGCTTGGGCAGAGCAGAGGTGTAAAAAGTACCTGAAAACCATACTTGAGTATTGACAGTCAATATACCAAGGTTATATTTTCATAAAATGTTTTTTATATTATGTAGGATGGCTTTAGCTTGGTTTTCAGACACTACATAAAACTTCAGGAGACATCAGCGGAGAAAGAAGAGAGACTGCTAGAGACAGTGGTCAATAGGATCTTTTGATTTGCGACACTTTCTCTCAGCAGACCAGAGCCTGCCGTGATGCTCCCGGAGAACATCAGATAACCAGGGGGCAGAAGGGGATGGACAGGCTGGTCTAGATGTAAAAGGACATAAGCTGTCTGTTGTGTCTGAGAGAACAGTCCCTCTTAAGAAGTTACCGGATAGAACACGGCGAGAAACAATATCGTCAGCACAAAGATATTTTATTGTACACAGCAGTTAACACCACGTGTGGCCATTTTCTAACCACCGGAACACACCTCGTGCTTTCCAGACTTCCTTTTTATATCCGGTTGACAGAGGCGGAACCTCCCCTAGTTGCTCCAATCAGACACCTTAACATAACCGTGAACCAATAACATGTTTAAGTCTGATAACTGACATATCATTACTTGGTTACCATATTATTTTACTTTGGTGTACGACACCACAGCTCCTCCCCTGTAAGCTTATTTCTTCTCATAACCTCAACACTTTAACCACATTGTATTACAAACACAGATTACCTTTATGTATGTTACATACAATTTCAGAACAGGTTTTTTCTTTTTCTTTTATAAATTCAACTTCTGTGGAGCACGCCTGCTACGCACAGGACGAGTTTGTTCAGAAAGTCTTTCATTGACTTCTACTGAAGTAGATGACGATCCTATGGCGTTATCGGCCAACAATGCAGTCTCCGCTCTTGTTGAATTAACAGTTTCATCGTCCTTTGCAATGTCCATGTCAATTTCCTCAGTGTTCCAATGTCCTCCGTCCGGAACCAGGCATGGTTCAACAAACTCACTGTTACACATACGTGTACTACCCAACATCTGATTAACATGTCGCTTTACACAGTTTCCATTTACATCAACCATATAAGTTACTGGACCCAATACTTTTGAAATTGTACCCTTTAACCATTTCTCCCCTCCCCTGTAATTTTTAACCAAAACCGCTTGACGAACTGTCAAGGTTCGGACCTTACGGGGCTTGTAAGTGTTTTTAGATTGATCACACTGTATTACCTGAGAAAATTGCGGCTTGACCAGAGACAATCTGGTTCGAACTGACCTTTTTAGAAATAATTCTGCAGGCGTCTTGTGAGTAGTAGTATGAGGCGTATTGCGGTAGCTGTACAGAAAATTAGCTACGCAGTGCTGAAGCGATTTACCACCTCCTGCTTTGTTCTTTGCAAGTGCTCTTTTAAGGTTCTGCACCAACCTCTCAGCTAAGCCATTAGAGGCAGGATGGTACGCAGGCGATTTAGTGTGTTTTACCCCATTAAGCAATAAGAATTCCTCAAATTCTACAGAAGTAAATTGGGGCCCATTGTCCGTTACTACTTCCCGAGCAAGACCGTATGCAGCAAACAGATTTCTTAACACATCAATTGTTTTTGCAGAAGTACAGGTTTGCATAGGAAAAATTTCAGGCCATCTAGCGTAAGCATCCATTACCACTAAAAACATTTGCTGGTGATACTCAGCAAAATCTAAGTGAATTCTCTCCCATGGTGCTGAAGACCATTTCCATGTGTGTACAGGGACAGGGGCAGGCATACTTCTTTGTTGCTGACACACATCACATTGACTCACTAACTCCTCAATGTTTACATCAAGTTTGGGCCACCAAAAAAAACTTCGGGCCAGTGATTTCATCTTAACCATACCCCAGTGATTATCATGAAGTTCTGCCAACAGTCTATCCTGTAATGTTTTAGGTATGACCACCCGATACCCCCACAGAAGACATCCCTGTTCTACAGAAAGCTCAAATCTCTTAGAAAAATATGGTTTGAACGTGTCGTCAGGACAATGTTTTGGCCAACCACACATCACATGTTCCTTGACCTGTTTAAGAACAGGGTCAATTTCTGTTTCTCGTGCAATTTCTGTTGCTGTGACTGGTAAGTCATCAAGGTATGACACTCTAAACACTCCACTGGATCTGACCGAATCAACATCTTGTATGGGAAGTCTCGATAGCGCATCCGCGTTCCCATGCTGTTCTGAGCTTTTGTACTGAATTTCGTATTTGTACGCAGACAAAATTAATGACCATCTCTGCATCCTAGCAGCTGCAAGTGTAGGCACCCCTGTTTTGGGTCCTAAAATTTTTTGCAGTGGTTTATGGTCAGTTATTAATGTAAACGGTCTACCAAACAAATAATCATGGAACTTCATTACCCCAAATATTAGCCCTAAAGCCTCTTTTTCTATTTGAGCGTAATTTCGTTCAGTTTTGGTCAACATTCTCGAAGCGAAAGCGATAGGTCTTTCACTACCATCTCTCATTCGGTGTGAGATTACTGCACTGACTCCTACAGGAGACGCATCACATGCTAAAACTAACGGTAGCTCAGCATCGAAATGAACTAGTACAGTATTTGACATCAAGTGCCGTTTTGCACTCAGAAACGCTGCCTGACATTTCTCAGACCACACCCAAGGCACATCTCTATGCAACAGCTCTGTCATGGGCTGAATGAGGGTGGAAAGATTAGCAATGAATTTGCCATAGTAATTTAACAGAGCTAAGAAAGATCTGAGTTCTGTCACATTTTTTGGAACAGCCGCTTTTTCTATTGCGTCTGTTTTTTCTTTCATGGGGTGAATCCCCTCTCAACTCAACTCAACTTTATTTATATAGCGCTTTTACAATTTTCATTGTTACAAAGCAGCTGTACATGAGACACATTGACTACAAGCAAAACAATCAAAGTTGTACCTGCAAAAACAAGAAAAGGTTGAAAACACAGAAGACAGACACACCCACACACAAAACACTCCACACACACAACACGCACNTCTTCTTCTAACTTGCTCAGGTTCTTTTCGACACTTTCTCTCAAAGCATACGGTACAGTGCGAGGTTTGCAAAATTTTGGCACAGCCTCTTTCATTACATGAAGTTTAGCACTGATTCCGTTAAGCATCCCCAAATCGGGTTGAAAAACCACCGAGTATCTGTCACACAACTCCTCTACTGTCTCACTGGTTAGTTTGTTAACCTTGGACCAGTTTAAATTCAAGAGACTAATCCAGTCTCTACCCATTAGAGAAGGCCCATCACCTTTTACAATCATCAAATCTAGTAAGCGTTCTTGCTCATTACTCTTTACTCGGACTGTGATTTTACCTTTAAGCTCAAGTGACTCTTTACTGTACGTTTTCAAAATACAGTTAGCAGGCGACAGCTTTACCTTACGAAATCTGCGGTTGAACAACTTTTCTGAAATCACAGAAACAGCTGCCCCCGTGTCTACCTCCATTTTCACACGCACATCATTGATTCGAACATAGACATAATAAGGTTTGTTTACTTTGTCCCGCTTAGTCTCTATAGCAAACAGTTCTGTCCCTTGCATATCACCTCCTCCGCGAACCTCGCTGGCTTGTGACTCCGCAGCGTTGTCGAATCTCTCTCTTTGTTGCTGGGGTGCGTTGCAATATTTCTCGCGCTCGGGTGCGACGCTATCCGCTGTACACGGATCGTTGCTCCTCGCGTCCCGCGAAGGCCTTTTTACCGACGGCGCACTGCTATCTCGTAACACTGTTGCATCCAAGTGCTTATTCCATCTGGCAGGCTTGGTGTCGAATTTCCCCTCCCGACGCAATCGACAGGCTCGCGCGATGTGTCCTCTTTTACCACACTCGCGACAGTCAACATCTTTGAATCTACAAGCATCAGGCTGGTGCCCTTTTCCGTTGCACCTGTAGCACGGTTTTGTCACGTCTTTTTGTTTTACGGAGCCCTTCTTTTCCACGACATGTGTCTTGTACGTCCTTGGCGCGAACTGTTGCGAGCTTCTGCACGTCACTTCATAGTCCAGGCCCATCTCTATTGCAAGTGCCAGGGTCAAATCTTTAGAATGTGCAGCATTCAACAGACGATCTCTCAGCTCCGCACTTTTCACCCCACACACGAATCTATCGCGTAAGGCTTCATCTAAAAACTGTCCAAACTTGCACGTACCTGACAATTTTCTCAAATGTGCAACGTACTCACTGATTGTTTCGCCTTCCTGTTGATTCCTCGCATGGAATTTGCATCTTTCCGCAAATAAAATTTGTCCGTGGAACAAAGTGATTCTTTAGCAGCTCGATCAGCTCTGTGCAAGTCTTTTGCGATGGTTTTTCGGGTGTGCATAAGTCCATCAACAAACTGGGAGTCCTTTTCCCCACAATCGTTAAGAAAACTGCCTTCGTTTTTTCATCAGTGTCTTTCAAACCATTAGCTGCGAAATACTGTTCTAGCCTTTCTAAATAGGCGTCAAACTGTTCCTCACTTTCATCAAAGTGGAAATCCTCGGGCTTACCAAAAGCCATTTTTACTGACTGTCCGTAGTCGTCCTCTAACGTGCTGACTCTGTCTTCTGCCTCATCGGAGTTACTCATAACTCTGTCTTTTCCGTAACAATCCCATCCTCGTCGCCAAAACTGTTGTGTCTGAGAGAACAGTCCCTCTTAAGAAGTTACCGGATAGAACACGGCGAGAAACAATATCGTCAGCACAAAGATATTTTATTGTACACAGCAGTTCAAAACACGTGTGGCCATTTTCTAACCACCGGAACACACCTCGTGCTTTCTAGACTTCCTTTTTATATCCGGTTGACAGAGGCGGAACCTCCCCTAGTTGCTCCAATCAGACACCTTAACATAACCGTGAACCAATAACATGTTTAAGTCTGATAACTGACATATCATTACTTGGTTACCATATTATTTTACTTTGGTGTACGACACCACACGGTCTAAGCAGGATCTTAGTGTGGAGCAGAGTCTCGGTGTCAGTGGCGCTGTTAGTATTCAAAAGAGAAAGCTTCTCATAGGGACTGGGAGCATGCAGGAGACCGCAGAGGATAAGCGGGAGGGAACGAGTGTACGTAGGTTGCGCCGGAATATGACCAGTGCGATCTATGTGTAGTGTCTGGATTCAGGAAATGTGTGTCTGAAAGTGTGTGTAGTGTCTGGATTCAGGGGGGGGGATTGGGGGGGTGTAGTGTATTTAAATTCATATAGTAACATTAATTGAAAACTGGTTGTTGTAGGCTTGCAACTGAGCTAGCGATAAGGAATGCCACACACATCTGAAATTTTCCAAAATCCATTTTTATTTGATGGCAAAACCATTATATCCAAACTTTATTTTGTGAGTAATATGCCATGCTAAGGACTTCATTTGGACAACTTTAAAGGAGGCATGAATTAAAATCACAATTTTAACCCGATCTTTTGTTATATAAGAGGGAATCGTATTCACACAAACATCATGTAAGTGTCAGAACTAAAACCGCTCTTGTTACTGAAATCACATCTGTTATTGACACCAGGCCCAGCAAACGCCAGGTTCTGGAATGCACCTATCTATGACGACATGATAGGTTGAACACCGCCTCCAAAGAAAAATATCAACGACTAGCCCCGCCCACTGGTTCGCGCATGACAGAACCAGTGGCGCGGAACCAGATAGAGCGAGCAAGCAATAAACAAACATGCCGTTAAAGATAGCTAAATATTGTGCCATCCCTGGTTGTGGAAGAATACAGTCGCTGCATAACCTTCCTTAGGATTCCGATATTAGGAATGCGTGGTTAAAGTTTATTTTTAAAGACGTTCCAGCTCATGTGGGAAAAACATGGAGCGTTTGTTCGTTTCATTTCTCCGCGAATTCCTTCGTGAACAAGGCACAGTGTTGTGTTCTTCTGTGCATGTTGACCAGTAGGTGGTAGTAGAGGTTGCTGTTATGTGTGTGTATGCGGAGATAGGAGAAGGGAAGTAAGAAATGTTCCACCTGCGCCTGCATGCGCTGTACTATTCTGCTACTTGATTTGTTTTAATAAAAGTAGTCTTTATTTACGTATGCCTCCTCATTGCTTCCTACTAAGGACATAACACACAGGTCGAATTAAGAAGGCCTGTCTGTGCCATCAATATTGGATCCGATAGGACTGGCGCAGCAATCTTATGTGAGTAAAACATGTTTGTACTATGCGTCTCTGTTGCTTTGTTAGAGATTGCTTGATGTGCCCTGAGCAGTATTCGCACGAGATTAGTATTACCTGTGGAACTCTAGTCATTTGTATTAATCGCAGAGGTTGTCTGTGTTCTTAAACCATAGCGAATCGCCATCTCTGTGATTTGGCGGGCTCATATATCATTTTTCAAGGTTTTATACACCGTTTGCGAATAATGGAGGCTGTTTGAAGTGTTTTGGTATTATTTCGGGTGCTGGGTGATATCCATAAGTTACCAGGAGTCTCCCGTTTGTTTATTTATCATGGAAACTCTCATAACATTTGAGCCCCGCGATCGCGGTGATCTTTTGTCCCGGATCACTGGTCTCAATTGCTGACAGGTACGGTCATATATCATTAAACGCAATACAACTATAGGCTATACAAATTATACGCAAAGCCTTGCCATCACATCCCGTGCGAATGCGTCACATGAAATACTGATGTGAGGAGGTCATTTATAAATCACAGGGGTCTAGGTCTCCAGATAATACTAATGCCCTGCGAAAACTGTGAATGGTGCTAATGTGTAACGTAACGTTACGTCTCGAACCAAATTCACAGAAGGCTCCAACTACGCAAACTGCTATCCAATCAAAGCGGTGGGCGTTTACTTCCAAGTGTCTTTAATGCGGCACGCCCATTAAAACCGAGCGTTTGCAGAGCTGGCCTCAAAACCTGGGTAGAAAATAGCCTATTACTTATTGATTTTGATGATTTTGAATGTAAATACCACGCGAATGTCATAAGTAGACCTCGTAGAACAGTATAAAACAATAAACAACACCACTTCATCGCACCTTTAAAGGCGATTTTCTCAACTCAACTTTATTTATATAGCACTTTTTACAAATTTCGTTGTTACAAAGCAGCTGTACATGAGACATATTGACTATAAGCAAAACAATTAAATTTGTACCTGTAAAAACAAGAAAAAGGCGAAAACACAGAAGACAGACGTACCCACATACAAAACACTCCACACACACACACACACACACACAATATGCACATGTACTAACACACATAGACATAGACACACACACACGGGTGCGCAGACACATGGACGTGCACGCACACACACACGTACACAGACAAGTACGCACACACACAGACACGCACGCACACAGACACACACGCACAGCGCACACATTTAAGATAAAGGAGAGAGAAGCACAGGTCAAATATAACAGACTATAAAATCCTATATGCAATATTAATTAAGTAAAACTTTAAAATTCTAATTCTAAAGCAGCCCCCCCAGCCAGGCAAATAGGGAAAAAAAACAGTATGCAAACAGTGGCGAGGAACCCAAAACTAATCGAGAGAAAAAAAACTCAGGAGAACCCAGGCTCAACCAGGGGATTCCAGTTCCCCTCTGGCAAAAGCTGCTGCCTCTGCACAAGCTCAACAGTGCTTGTACAACAAGGCTAAATAAAAATAAATAAACTTACTAATAAGGTAAATTATAGTTTTAAGATTATCATTAATAATCTAATAGCAATTTGAAATTTTGTGGTGAAGATTTGTCAAGTGACCGCATCCCTCTTTATCCAGCTCTGTCATCTCAGCTCTTGTCAGGTCGCCGCTTTCCATTCTCTGCTCTACCATCAGGTCAGGCCATGAACTGCATCCTGCTCGCTGTGGTAACCTTGGAACAATGAGACAAGACTGGCTGAGAGTAAAGTACTGTTCTGCACTCTTTGATGCAACAAGTACATCAGTTGTGTTTTTGGTTCCGGTTGATCTAACTAATGCAGCCTAAACCCTCAGATTTTCTCAATTTATATATATATTTTCAAATAGTTGTATCTAGGCCAAATATCGTTCTATCCTAACAATAGAAAGCTTGTTTATTCAGCTTCCAGATGATGTAAAAATCTCAATTTCAAAAAATGTACCCTTATGACTGGTTTTGTTGTCCAGGGACACAAATACGTGCGACAGTGTAAGTGGGCACAACCAGACTTTCATTGCCAAATTAGTGCCATGTCTGCAAAGCTATTTTCATCCCTTTTTTCCTCTAGCAAGGGGAAAGGATTCCTCTTGTCGGGTCTCATTATGGTTTTAAAAACTGCAGACAGTGGCATGCATAGATTTTGTATTGTGAAGAAGGGAATTTCCTGGAAATAAAAGATTGAAGGTGAAATAATCCAATTGAATAATCTATTACTTTTGCAATAATTTGTTCAGTAATTTTCATGAATATATCCAACCACTTTTTGGCATAAATTTAGCTAATACTCTATTTAAAACACACAACATTACCATTCCAATGAATAACCAAATAATTAGAAGTGAACATTCATAATCACCAATAAATAAACTTGTGTCTTTTTTTGTTTTCATCTGTCTTGCTGGGTTCTTTATTATTTTGACCCCTGCCCAAACTGTTGCTATTAAATTAGCATCACAAAATTGCATGGCTAGGCATGCATTAAAGGGTGGAGGCCAAGAACCTCAGCGAAGTGCATTAAAATTCTTTAATACACGCCTAGCAGTGGATTATCCCGCTAATACTATGGTCATTTGCCAAGTTAAAGCTGTTTTTGATGTTTACAGTGTAATTTTTGTAGCCTGACTAGATCAGAATTCGTACTTCCGCTCAATTTCAGTATTACCAGGCTATAATTTTTGATCACCCAGGTGGAAATGACAAATATTTTTTTCGTTAGTTATATATAATGTTGATCAAACTGACTGAAACTACCTGTGCATTAAACGGTTTTAATGCACACCTTCCAGCCAACCAGAATCAAGTATTCAAACAGACCATGGTATAAACATATATATATAAATACTGTGTGCGTGCGTGCCTGCGTGTACGTGTGCCGTGTGCATGTTTGCGTGTGTCAGTGCGTGTGTATATTGTGCTCTGTGTGTGTTTTATGCATGTGGGTGTGTATGAACCTGTGGGTGTGTATGAACCTGTGTGCGTGTCTGTATTCTGTGTGTTCAATTCTGTTGATTTAACTTGTATAGCTTTAATGTTTTGTTTGTAACAATGAAAATTGTAAAAATACCTATTTAAATAAAGTTGACTTGATATGTTCTGCACATTTAAAACCCCATACAGCATTTTACAAAACACATTGTCTGCATAAGTTGCACATTTTCCTGCATGCTCTAGCCATAGTTTGTTCAGTGGCGTAACTACAGACAGTGCAGGCAGTGCAGCAGCATTGGGGCCCGTGTGGCCAAGGGATACCCAGCGCATGTGGGTCCTGCCCACATCGCAAGCGGGCCCCTGGCGACGAAGTGACTATGTTAATATAAATCTTAATAATATGATATAAGTAGTGCAGAGATTCTTCACATTAGTGAATAAATACATAAATTCGAACTTTTGACAAGCATTTCTCATTTTTCTCATTAAAACCAAAGGTGTTCATCAGTGATTGTATATCAAGAGCTAGAAAACGTTTGTGTGCATTTTGTTTTGTGCTTTTACCAGAATAAAGAGCTTGATTGTGTGAAGACTGTGCCTTGTGCATGAGTGCCAGGAGAGAACTAATAACAGCGAGTACTCACCATGATTTCAAAAACAACACACAATAGATCGCCTGGTATTTAACGCAGACCAACATATTTCTTAACAAATGGAGATGTTTCTTTCTTTAAGGTAGGCCCCTGCCAGCCCATCTTTGAGACATTGCCTGTGTCCCATTGCCTGGATCCCTTCCAGACGCACTGAATAGCTTTATGCTAGGTTCGATATGCAGAACGAAGTGACACCAAGAAACCCCCCCTCCATGTGACCAGGTGCTGTGCCTTACCACGGCTGATGTGGGGATAGCTCTACTCAAAGTTAACCCACGGAAAGCTGCTGGACCAGACAACATTCCTGGCAGATGTTCTTACTGACATCTTCAACATGTCTCTGAGGAGTGCCGTCGTTCCCACCTGCTTTAAGGCCAGCACCATCGTCCCAGTGCCGAAGAAGTCTACTGTGTCCTGCCTCAATGATTACCGCCCCCGTTGCACTCACACCCATCATTAAGAATGTTTACATGTACAGTAGTATGATTACGTGGACAATGTTTCACTACTTGTTTGCACTCCACTGTTGAACGCTGTGTACTGTGATTTATACTGTGTCAAGTTTTTTCTTTTGCACTAATTGTTGTACTTGCACAGTTTGCACTTCATGTAGTCTATGTGTTAATGCCTTGGTCCTGGGGTAATGTTGTTTCATTTCACTGTGTACTACACTGTCTATTGATTGACGTCAGTTTTGCCTCATATCAGTTCAACAGGCTGAGTAATAAGAATATTTTTTGCAAATTTAGAAGGGAGGGACCTATTAGTGCATAAAAGTGTGCATGAGTAAACCTCAGTACTTGTTAGATGATCTTTGTTTACTTGTAATTCCCACAATGACAAGGTTATGACAACAAGTCAAATAGAATTTATAATAATATTATGGATTGCACAAGTAGCATTCCTGGGAAAGAGGTACATTTCTATACAATTTTAGTATGACTAATCAAAGCAATATTCAAGTATAACGCCCTAAACCAGGAGAGCCAGTACTTAGCTGGTTTGTTAACACAGCACTGCTGCATCTTGACATGCTTAGCTTGTATAAGCTACCTATGCTATACAGTAGATAAAACAATCAATCTCAAGAAGAACAAAGAAAACTACAACGAAAAAACACATCATAGCGTAATCTACAAGCAGGGACTAATAGCTAAATCTTCAAGCTTTGATCCAGACATTTATATATTTCCTACAGTAACAGCTTGTCCATTGGCCTTAGAACAGTCCGTTTTTGTGCATATGTGTATATACAGTACCATAACAGTCCAATATGAATTCCTCAACCTTGCCAGAGTGGGTGATCCAGTAAGCAAAGATGACTGAATTAATGTTTAGTACATTTTAAATTGGTTATTAATTAATTTAGCTTTAAATCGATGATCTTTACTATCTGGGAAAGGTTTAGTAGCCTCATGCAAAACCACATAAATTGTGGTTGTTACTGTTGCTATAGAAACGCATAATCCCCAGCCCAAGGATGTGAACAGCTATGAGTTATTTCAACGGTAATTACGAAGCCATCCCTTTAGACACAGTTCTGATGCACTTTACATTTTCACAATGTCAAATGTCTTCTTGTTTATTGGCAAACAGCACATAACAGTGCATGCCTGTGTTTGCTTGTATTTATACATATTTCCCCGCCCTATTTGTGTGCACCTGTGTCTCATTACCCTAATTAGTTTTTCAGTATATACCCTTTTTTTTGCAGTTTTGTGCTGCAGTTGTTCGTTGTTGTTAGTTCCTGTTATGTGTGCTCTATATAAATAAATAAATCTCACTTTTAAACATTAGTATATATGCTGTAAGGACTGCTGCTAGGTCCCGTACATTCTCTCTTGGTACTCCCAACCCAGTCCATTTTCAAAGTCCCCTTTTCACCAATCAGGCTGAACCATGACATACATATGTGGGTGTTTACATGATTTCAAAACATCCCAACAAATATATAAATAAATAAATAAAATATTTTTCTTATTCCTAAAAAATGAAAGGAAAGAGAAAAAGAGAACATCTGACAACATGACAACATCTTCCAACAGGTACCAGCAGCCACTACAACCAGTTCGCTAGTTTCCTATATTGATACTGTGCTGTGGATATGTGGTTCACCATTCCCGCTGTCCGAGGCTGAAGACGAGGCAGATCTCCTGTTGTTTGAAGATTCCCAGCTCACTCCAGTCATTTTGGCACCAGCTCTCCACATGGATTCCATCCCTGCTTTGGAACTCCCTACTTCATCTCTAGTCCTCTCGGTGGCCCACCTGAGCCACAACACTCCAGCGTTCCGCAGCCTCTCTGGTCCAGGGTCTTCCAGCCATTCCTCTCCAGAAGTCACTTTCTACAGTCTACTTCAGGAATTCGATCCACTCTTTATCCATGACAAGACAGCAACAGACCCGAAGTCCTCTCCAGAGTTTCCCTCGGAGTCCGCCCCAGAGTTTTTCAATGAGCCTGCTCCTACACATGCTCAGATCCGAGCACAGCCAGGAGCCCGCTCACTGCCTCGAGTGCACCGGGGAGGACACATATGAATTATCCTATCATTAGTTTACGCCCTTCACCTGTTACCCTCATTACTTCCCCTTAGTTTCTTCCCTATTTAAATCCAGTGTGTTTTCTATATTGTGCTTGACTGTTTGTTTTTCCCCTGGCACATCTTCCTGGGCACGGGCCTTCCGGCTATGTTCCTGTTGTGGCCCATCAGAGTGTGTTCCTGTTCCCGGGCCTCTCATGTGTGTTCCAGTCTACGGGCCCCCCAGGGGATGTTCCTGGGCGCGGGCCTCCCTGTGTCAGCCAACGTGTCAGCTGCAGCATACCCTG
The DNA here is from genome assembly GCF_024868665.1 of Triplophysa rosa. Lineage (NCBI taxonomy): Eukaryota > Metazoa > Chordata > Actinopteri > Cypriniformes > Nemacheilidae > Triplophysa > Triplophysa rosa. The sequence goes on along the minus strand of NC_079909.1, from coordinate 1,660,230 downwards.
TTCTGGCTGCTGCGTCAACTGCAGTCACCCCCGAACCATCGTTTGTGTCAGCTGCAGCATCCCCTGTTCCAGCCGTTGTATCAGCTGCAGCATCACCTGTTCCAGCCACTGTGTCAGCTGCAGCTTCCTATGTGCCGACCTCCATGTCAGCTGCAGCTTACCCTGTGCCGACCTCCATGTCAGCTGCAGCTTACCCTGTGTCGACCTCCATGTCAGCTGCAGCTCCCCCTGTGCCGACCACTGTGTCATCTGCACCCTCCGCTGGGTATTTCCCAGGTCCTGTTCCACCCTGGTCTCTGCCCCCTGTTTTGCCATGTCTTACCCCTCTGGCACCTCCCTTTCCCTGGAACCCTTCCCTGCATCAGGGGGCTCCCTGACACCCCCCTGTCACCCCCTGGCCCGTTCCGCCTCAGCTCGCTTCCCCTACTCACCCTTGGACCCAAGGAGCCACCCCCCAAGACCATCCCCACTAGCAAGCCCACTCGGACTCCCCGCCCTCGGGTCCCCCCCGTCAAAGACTCCCTCCCCTTGTCAAAGACTCCCTCCCCACCCGGCACCAACCCTCTAGGACCTTTCCCCCAGAACTCTTTGGTTCCCCCACCCCCTCTCCCATGTTTGTTATTTTTATTATTTATCCCCAACCCATGTATTGTTTATGCCTGTCTGCCAATGTTAATTTTCACCATGTTTTGCTGGTTTCTGTTCGTCTGCCAGCAAGTCTTGTCCAGTGTGTAGTGTGTCCCCTTGGGGGATGCCAGGTGGCGTCCCTTGAGGGGGTACTGTCATGATCCTGCTTCGCCTTGTCATGCTTTTTAGTCTTGTGGCAGGATTGTGACAGTCCCACGTGTTTTGTGTGGAAGCACATGGCCATTGTTTGTTGTGATGTGCCATGTTCTCTCTTGTCACGGCTCAACCCCGCCTCCTCGTTTCCTCGTCTTGCTTCCTGCCTGTAATTATCCCCTCCACATGTTTATTGTTATTATCACTAGTTAGCTCCCTTATCTAGTGCCCTTGTGTTTGCTGTCCTGTGCTGTTTCGTTTTGCTTTGGTTACTTACCTCGTGTCCTAGTTCCCCGTTTACCAAGTCCTGTCTAGTTCCTGTAAAGTTTTAAGTTAAGTTACTCCTGGTCTCTATTGGTTTTTCCCCCTTGTGGGAAGTCTTTGTTTTGCAATTTTTTATTGTTCTGTTATCATTTTGCCCCATCGTGGGTCTTTCTTTTGAAAAAGTTTTGAGTTTTGTACCTGCCGCCTGCTTTTGGGTTCTCCTTCGTGGCAAATCTTGACATCTCCGGACCAGAACTCACTTTCTACACTCTACTTCAGGAATTCAAACCACTCTTCAACCACGACAAGACAGCAACAATCCACTTCAGTCTAAGTAAGACCACTTCAGAGTTTCCCCCAGAGTCTGCTCCAGATTTTCCCATGGAGTCCACCCCAGAGTTGTCCAGCGAGCCGTTACCTTCACCTCTCAACGATCTCCTCATCACCAGGGGACTAAATTATAAAGTGTGCAAACGCACAGATTTAATCGTAATGTCAGGGTCTGAGCAGATGCACACACTTTCGCTTGTCTGAGTGCAGCAGGTTTTGAGAATATAAGCCATTCTTGCCACTCATACAGGATTTGGACATTGACATGTGCTCTTTTATATATCAATGATATTAATTAGACAAAAGGCGGAGATCTGAAACTGTTCAGCTGCGCACAATTTCAAGATCATTTACAATTTAGAGATTTCACATCAAAAAAAGAGCGTATGTTTGTTCTATTAATCACACGTACGCGCTTTGAGAAATGATCGTGAAATCAAATTTAGGACCGTTTCTGTGCAACATTTTATTGATGAGACCCCAGGACACTATAAATTCGGACTCTGTTTCTCCCATTGTTGTCTAGTCTCATCTATGCGTATGTTTAGAGGTGTTTCTCTTGTATTTATTCCTCTGTTTAATAAATATTGAGTTTATTGTATATCGCCACGTTTCCGGTCTGGTTTGGATACACATATCCTCGTATGACACGAGTAACACGACGTACTGGAAAGACAAGGCACATAGCACACACAATGACCGAGACACAGTACAGAGAGCTTACGACAATCCACGAGCACAGGACAAAGAAACAAGAGGGTATTTAAAGGGAAGACAAACGAGGGATAATTACACAGGGCAGGTGTGGGTAGTAAAACACTCAGGGAAGGATAACAAGGAAACGAGAGGAGCGGGGCCAATGACGATACACTGGAGAGAACGTATATTATTGTCAAAAGGACAATAATATGCTTCTCTCCACACATAACCAAAGGCTTTGCCATGACTCTGCTACAGGACCANGGCTTGACGCCGGCTGGAAGGCCGGCTGGACAGGGCTTGACGCCGGCTGGAAGGCCGGCTGGACAGGGCTTGACGCCGGCTGGAAGGCCGGCTGGACAGGGCTTGACGCCGGCTGGAAGGCCGGCTGGACAGGGCTTGACGCCGGCTGGAAGGCCGGCTGGACAGGGCTTGACGCCGGCTGGAAGGCCGGCTGGACAGGGCTTGACGCCGGCTGGAAGGCCGGCTGGACAGGGCTTGACGCCGGCTGGAAGGCCGGCTGGACAGGGCTTGACGCCGGCTGGAAGGCCGGCTGGACAGGGCTTGACGCCGGCTGGAAGGCCGGCTGGACAGGGCTTGACGCCGGCTGGAAGGCCGGCTGGACAGGGCTTGACGCCGGCTGGAAGGCCGGCTGGACAGGGCTTGACGCCGGCTGGAAGGCCGGCTGGACAGGGCTTGACGCCGGCTGGAAGGCCGGCTGGACAGGGCTTGACGCCGGCTGGAAGGCCGGCTGGACAGGGCTTGACGCCGGCTGGAAGGCCGGCTGGACAGGGCTTGACGCCGGCTGGAAGGCCGGCTGGACAGGGCTTGACGCCGGCTGGAAGGCCGGCTGGACAGGGCTTGACGCCGGCTGCTGTACCGGCTGGGGTGCCGGACTGGACACCGGACTGGACGCCGGCTGCACCGGACTGGACGCCGGCTGGACCACCGGACTGGACGCCGGCTGGACCACCGGACCGGACGCCGGCTGGATCACTGGACCGGACGCCGGCTGGATCACCGGACTGGATCACCGGCCTGGACACATGACTGGACAAAAGACTGGACACAAGACTGGACACAGGACTGGACGCCAGCTGCACCGGACTGGACACTGGACAGGACATCTGCAGTACCACCGGACTGGATTTCCCCCTCCTCGGCTTCTTCTTCCTGGACCGGCCCACAGTACATGTGGCCGGTTGCTGAGAAGCGGTGGGGGGCACGACTAGCTCCGTACTAGAGGAGTCGGATGGGGAGTCCCACGACTCCCTCCGTCGGTGCCGTCTATGGAGACTGGTGGGCAGAGGAGGAGCTGCCGGGGTTGAGGAGGGAGGAACTGAGTTACCCAAGGTGGCGACCGCCACTACACAATCCTCCGGAATGGGAGGTAGGCGGGAACTTGAGGAGCCTGGATGGTCGCTGGAGGAGAGGTCATTAACCATCTCCTGGAATGACCCCCTGACCATCCTCTCTCGATCCTCCAGAGATGGAGGGTTGACCAGGCCTGCCAGGAAGAAGGCGTTCAGGATGGCCTCGGGGAGAAAGCCTCTCCCCCTTGCCGATGCCTGGGCATACTCGGCGAGGGCCCGATCGCCCTGTGGAGGAAACAGACCGTCGCCCCTCTGGATCCTGGCAGTGGTCGACTGCCACCAATCGGCCAACTCCCGCCTGGTAGAGGCCGAGGTGCTGCCTGCTGGGTTCAAAACTGGGTCGGTCATTCTGTCATGGATCACAGTGGAAGAGAACCCAAATGCAGGCAGATGGTGGTGAAGGGGTTAAACAAGACTTTAATATATATAAACCACAAAACAAAAACCCACGATGGGGAAAAACTCAATACAATAAGAAAATCAAACAAGTAACAGGGACGTAACCTGACTAAACACTGGACTCACAAAAACTTAGACAAGGATTAACTAAACTAACACTTACTACAATGGACGAAACAGCGGGAAACAGGAACAGGCGAAAAAGCTGGACATGACACGAGTAACACGACGTAATGGAAACACAAGGCACATAGCACACACAATGACCGACACAGGACAATGAAACATGAGGGTGTTTAAAGGGAAGACAAACGAGGGATAATTACACGGGGCAGGTGTGGGTAGTAAAACACTCAGGGAAGGATAACAAGGAAACAAGAGGAGCGGGGCCAATGACGAGACACTGGAGAGAACGTATATTATTGTCAAAAGGACAATAATATGCTTCTCTCCACACATAACCAAAGGCTTTGCCATGACTCTGCTACAGGACCAAGAAAAACATGACTAAATGAAGCAGAGCCATGACAAAACTATTATCTATTATCTAAACTGAATCTATTTAATAGTGTGTCATTGGCCACCACAATTCCGAAAGAATATTCTGTGTATACAGTATGCAATCCTTACCACTTATAATAATTTAGTAGACTTGTAATATTGTATTACATGCTTATGTATTTACTCATGAAATTATCCTGATTATTAATATGTTGTAATGTGTGGAGGAAGAATTATTTTTTAGAAGAAGGTAGATGTAATAGGGATTAACAGCGATCTGAGGTCACTCCACTGGGGCCACATGCCTGAAGCTGGTTGCCAACAAAAATCTTCCATGTGTGGAGATATTGTCTGACAAAGCACATACATGGCATGTTTCTCTGGATGTCAGTTAACAATTTTAGCAACGTTTTGAGTGAAGGGGAAAGCACTTGTTAATTTTTCCTCATGTCACTTAGAAACACCTGTGATACAGCGTTCATTTTTCCTACTTGAGGCGATTAATTATAACATCAATGTGAAGGGGAAATCATTGCAAATGACAAACAGCCTAAAATCGTTGAGCAATCAGCCATTACCTAATGAAAAAGGATTGTGTGCTTTGGTATAAGGAGGCAAAGATATTGAACCAACTGGAGCATTTTTCTTTCTTTTTTGAGCTGCACTGTGCAAACGTTGGAAGGGGAGATTCATGTGCACAGATGTAGGAAATCAAGAAAGACAGTGAGGACATCAAAGTTTACAGTCAGCATACTAAAATAGGTATAATGCCTTAGCTTGAACAATGACAGCTGAATGAATTAACCAAATGTGTGATGAGTGCTGTAAAATGTCACATTAAAAAGTGACTATGATTTTTTGTTTGCTTTCACATTGTGGCTTCAAACTTTGGTCAGCTATTGCTATTATTGCTATTATTATCCCCCATTCATTTATGGGGGCATAAATGTCGTGTCGGCAGTTGTGGCCTAGAGAGTCGGACTCGTGACCAGAAGGTTGCTGGTTCGATTCCCAGGGCCAGCGGGTAACGACTGAGGTGCCCTTGAGCAAAGCACCTTACCCCTACTTGCTCCCCGGGCGCTGCAGTGATAGCTGCCCACTGCTCCGGGTGTACGTGTGTTCACCACTTGCTGTGCGTGTGTTCACTACTCTCTGGATGGGTTAAATGCAGAGGTCACATTTCGGGTATGGGTCACCATATCTGACTAATAGGTCACTTTCACTTATGTATCATGACCCTTAAGTAAAAGGTGTGTTAGGTAAAACAATAAAAATTTTAAACCTTTGGAGTTCTCAGACTTATTTTATGAATAGCTTTGCACAAAGTACAGAAGTTCCATGTGTAATCCTTCAACATCCACCTAAAGGGTAGATCAATCAAATTTAAACCTAATGAAAATACCATAAATATCCCACAGCTATGGATTAAATGTGTTATTTTAAACATAATATAGATCTACACAGCTCATGAGTGAAAACAGCTACATATTAATATCATACTAGCTGTGGCACAAATATACAGATAATGATATGGAGTCAAACATTAAGAAACTCCGCCTCTTTTCTAATGCCCAGCATCTGTTGCTCTCTCAGCCACCCACCCCTACATCTTAGCTCTTTAAAAGCAGCCTATGCTGCATTTTCAGGCAATTTGGATCCAGTTATGATCCTTAGATAACTCACATTGGCTGATAATCCCTTCATAATTTTGTTTTTAGTCAGTGTTAGAGAGAAGCATTAAATTAAAAAAGACTAAAAGTAAAAGAACCTACTTGGATTCATTGGACAAAGATGTTTTTTCTGCATGATTTACTAATTATTTTTGTTCCAGTTCTTTGCTTATTCAGCTCCAACTACTTTGCATTGGGCTTAGGGAATGGGTGCAAGGAATTGTGTAATGGGTCCTCAGGCAGCCTCAAAAGTCATATAGCTGAACGTTTAACAGGGGAGGTGAGCACATCCATTCTGGCATTAGATGAACCCTGTGGGGTTTATACTCTGCCTTGTGCCCCGGGTCTTCGCTGTATCCCTCCTCTTGGAGAGCAAGGCCCTCTTCAGGCGCTGCTTCAGGGACGAGGGCTTTGCAAGAACATCAAAAGTACTATTACAGACGTATCTCCACCTACAGGTAAGATGGCTGGTGTTAGTGAATACTTGATCTTGAGTAAATGCTATGAAGGCTGTATGGTAAAAAAACATAATATTAACTAATAGAAAATGTTCTACTTTTAAAAGCTTTTACGTTTTCATTTGAGGAAATAGCTCGCAAATAAGTATAGTATATCGGGAACTGTTACTGTGAAGAATGTGGAAAAATAAGTTGAAACTCAGATAACTGAATTACAAATAGTGAAAATAAATGCACACACCAAATTTAAAAAGAATTAATAAAACAAATTTCTATTTGATGTAAAAACAACACAAACAAAAGTCTGGGATCACTCACTCATTCTTTATATTTTCTCCACATTTTAGAATAATAGTAAACTCATCAAAGCCATGGAATAACGCAGTTGTAACTGTGGAAATTATGTTGTAACAAAAACATTAAAAATAAATAAACTCTACGTTCTATTTTAGCACCTTCAAAGTAGTCAACCTTTCTAGAATTTGCAAAATCATTCTCTTGGCATTTTATAGGCCAGCTTCTTGATGTCTCAACCTAGGACGCTTTTTAAACAGTATTAAAGGATTTTCCATCTATGCTGGACTCTTATTGGCTGCTTTCTATTGATTATTTTGTGAAGTGATCCCAAACTTTTGACCAGTAGTGTATGTTAAATAAAGAGTACACATTTTGGAAACTTTCTATTTGCTATTTTAACACTTCTTTCTTGTTTAAATATACACATATTTATTGCTTAACAGCTATAGATCAATAACAAGACTATTTAATTATGTTTTAGATTACAGACCATCGACTGCTGATAATACTGAAAAGGTAATATTTATGACTAAAGTACAGCATCTCTTTACTTTTTAATAATATACACACTGTTAAAAAACGAATTTTACAGATTTTATTTTACAGATTTTTCATGTATTTTTTTTAAATACGGTCAAAAAAACATAAAATTATAGAAAAAGACAGCACATTTAAACTAAAACGGGAAAAACGTAATGTTTACAGTGTTACATAAAATTTTTAAGATTTGTTGCTGTCTAAATTTAAGTTTAATCAAAGTGACTGTGATTATTACAGTGTACATGAATAAAAGGGTGCAATCACCTCACTATGGCATTTCTCTCTGTCATTTATTGCTTAATTCGACAGGGTCCTTGTCGCAAATTGCTAAATACAGTGCTCCAAGGTATTGAGCTGACAGTCATTCATTCAATCCAGAACATCTACATTCCTAACTGTGACAGACATGGGTTCTTCCGGAAAAAACAGGTGTGTATCTGTGGAATGATTAAGTTGTGATACAGTTAAAGGATTTAAAGAAGACATACAAAGACAAGCTCCAGTTTTTTGATAGTATATCACCTTAATACTTGTAACATCTTAGTGATAATTTATATTTTAAAATGTTCTCTGATTGACTCTTCAAATAGTGTCGCTCATCGCGGGGAATGCAAAGAGGCCACTGCTGGTGTGTTGATGAGAAGGGAGCAAAAATTATATCTCGTAAAAAAGAAGATGGTACTATCTCTTGTACCAGTACCTGAGATTTGTGGAATAGCACTGGACAACTCATGGTAATAAGGATCTGGAATCTGAGTGAGAGCTGAAACAGATTGAAGTACACCGGCATAATGATAATAGATTATTTACATTTCTTGTTACAATTAAATTTGTGATCCATTCTGATGCGTAGATGATTTTGTTTCACAGTCTGCCAAAACAGAAACTGTTAAAGTATTTTCAATTTAAAAAACATATTTTCTTCACGAAAATGCTTATATTTATTTTTTTCAGAATAATGCAAATTCCCTGCAAACTTTGCAAGGTCATTGTATATATCTACATCTAATTAAAACAATTGTACATTAAATCAAAATAAAAGCTGGCATAAACAAAGAGTTTATTTGCAAAAACAGATAACGGATCATAATAAAGAATCATGTTTTTTTTATAGTTTCATAATGTTTTATTGTGTTTTATTGTGTTAGGTATCTGCTTTTTTAGTTATTACCTAATAAAAAACAAAACAAATCATCGCCTTGGAATTATGAATAGTTTTGAGATATTGAGCTTTAAAGATTTTGCATTTTATATAGCAAAAATGATATGAGGAACAAATATCTTTTGTAAATGAAAAAGACAGAGACCATTAATGAATTCCAAATGTACAATATGAACCTTTTCTGAAATTTGTAAATGTTTTTTTTTTGGAACAGGTCAAACGCAGATAAAACCTTCTGATTCTGAAAAATCACTTTCAATTTAGAATTATAAGGTTATCTGCAAAACATTAAAGTATTAAAAAAATTAAATACATTTTCAAGCAACACAAACAATGTACTTATAACTTTTGTTAAAACATGAAATTAGTATATAAAAATGTGTAAAAAAGGTTCATTTACATGGTTTTTATGACACTTATTTCATATTTCAGGATGCTTGTTCAAGTTATGCATAAAAGGCCGTGCTAATTGTTGTATTGATGTTTTATCCAAAGAAGGTGGGACAGACTAAATAACTTTTTAGAGATGAGTATGGCTGAAAAAACAATGTTTATTGTTGTAATCAAGACTCTTGACGTTGTTGACTATTTGGCATTAACTGCATCATGAGAGTCTATGTAAACACAGGTATTAGGAAGCTAGCACTGCTGACAAGTGTTTCGTCTATAAATATAAAAAAATCTCCTCAACAACCTTAAACAAAACAAAAGCTCCTTTGAGCTGCTCTCGTTGACAAGAGTATCAATAAAACAGTCAACCTTGAGGTTGATGTTCCTGTCACTGCGGAGTCCAGTCACATGACAAAGAAAGCTGATCCTGAATGGTCCTCTTGTGTGCATTCAAAGTGCTGATTGGCTCTTACAAATAGAACCTTATGGGACCAAATTATAATTTGATTTTGTAGAAAGACCCTTTTTGTTTTCTTAAAAATTCCCAAAATGCACACATTTAAAAAAAAACATTGCTTTATGTAAATAAATTACACAGAATAAGAATATGTGAATAACTCAATTTTGACAAAAATTCTGATATAACCTTATAATTCTAAGGCGATGAAATGCCATTTGATTAATATTAAATGGAATGCAAAATAAACAAACAACATTTTAAAAAATTGTAAAAACATTTATATTTTAGGCAAATTAACTCTTTATATCTGTATTAAATTTTAAGTAGATATTGTGTGGAGTTGGTGTGATCTGTTTTTTTTAAGACTAAAAATGTTGTCTAGGAATAAAACAAATATACAACCATACAGTATACTGTTAAATATACACACTGTTTATATATGCAGACTAAACCTTTCAACTTTACACACTGTACAACTTCATACATACATAACTTTCAACTCTACACAAACTGGACAACTTGTATACAAAAAAGATAACAAGCACATGTGGGATCAATCAACAGAACAAAGAAACACACTGTAAATGCCATTCACTATAAGAAGTTGTAAAACTAACAAAACTAAGAACTCAACAAAACTAAGGAAATTCCCTTTAAGCAGCTTCATTAATTTAAGTGTTGTCGCAGAAGGTGCGTGGTAGAAGAGAACCCAAGCGCAGGCAGGCAGTGAAGGGGTTAACACAACAAGGCTTTATTAATACATGAAACAAAAACACCCACAATGGGGAAAACGAAACTGAGATATATATATAAAACAAAAGACTTCTCACGTGGGGGCAAAACGTACAACAAGAGAAGCAAAAAACCTAACTCAAACTCGACCAAACGTCTTACAAAAAAAACATGGCAGGGTAATAAAGGCAAACACACAAAACTCACGATTCATGGACAAGGCAGAGAACATGAACAAGGGTAACAACACGAGCACACAAACAAGGTACACACCAAACGCAGTACAATCAATACACGAGCACAGGACAAAGAAACATGAGGGTATTTAAAGGGAACACAAACGAGGGATAATGACACAGGGCAGGTGTGGGTAATCAAACACTCAGGGAAAGATAACAAGGAAACGAGAGGAGCGGGTCCAATGACGAGACACGAGATAACACATGAGAGGTAAAAACATAAACATCTCATGGCTTTCTCACATAGAACCTAAGGGCTCAGTCCCGATCCTGCCACATGACTAGAAATACAGAACCAAGAATGCAGGACCGTGACAGAGCCCCCCCCCCCCCTTAATGAACACCGCCAGGTGTTCACCAAGGGGCCGACAAACAAGACGTGACAGACTGGGACAAAGACAGGAACCAAACACACATAGACAACACAACCAAGGGCAATACAGACAATACAATCACTGGGTTGGGGTGGGACAACAAAAACAACAAACATGGGAGGGGGGTGGGGACAGTCAAGGGCTTGTGGGGGGAACAGTCCTAGTCCCCGGCTGCGCTCGAGGGCGCAAAGTCCTGGGGAACTTAGGGGAGGGAGTCCTGGGGGGAACTGCCGACTGGAATGTCGGCGGGACAAGGCTGGGCGCCGGCTGGAAGACCGGCCGCACAGGGCTGGAGACCGGCTGGAAGGCCGGCTGCTGCACCTGCTGGAAGGCCGGCTGGACTGGGCTTGACGCCGGCTGGACTGGGCTTGACGCCGGCTGGAAGGCCGGCTGGACTGGGCTTGACGCCGGCTGGACTGGGCTTGATGCCGGCTGGAAGGCCGGCTGGACTGGGCTTGACGCCGGCTGGAAGGCCGGCTGGACTGGGCTTGACGCCGGCTGGATCGCCGGACTGGACGCCGGCTGGATCGCCGGACTGGACGCCGGCTGCATTGCCGGACTGGACGCCGGCTGCACCGGACTGGACGCCAGCTGCACCGGACTGGACGCCGGCTGCACCGGACTGGACACGACACTGGACACCGGACTGGACGCTGGTTGGATCGCCGGACTGGATGCCGGACTGGACGCCGGCTGCACCGGCCTCTGCTTCCCCCTCCTCGGCTTCTTTTTCCTGGACCGGCCCACAGGACATGTGGCCGGTTGCTGGGAAGCGGTGGGAGGCCCGAGATACTCCGCACCGGAGGAGTCGGACGGGGAGTCCCACGACTCCCTTCGTCTCCGCCGGCCACGGGTGTCGCTAGGTGGTGCAGCAGAGTGCCCCGAGGCAGATGGATCGGAGGGACCCAAGGTAATGGTGTCAATGTTAAGGACACGTTCCTCCGGAATCACCTCCAGGCGGGTCGGAGAGGCAAGACGTGCTGAGGCTCCTGGCGGATCCCGATTGTTAGCGTAACATACGAGATTCCCAAAGCCCAGGGGTCTCAGCATCCGCATCTCCGACCGGGAGAGTGGTTCCGCAAGACAGCCATTGAACATTACCTTGAGCTCCTCTTCCCCAAAGCAGCCTCGCTCTGCTACATCCAGGAACTGATCGGCGAACACCCAGATGTTAGTGTCTCCCTGGCGGAGGGAAAGGAGGCGGTGGGTCTCCCTAGACCGGCTCCCCATGTCCACAGAGTTGCCTGCTGGGCTCAGTAGTGGCTCGTGTATTCTGTCGCAGAAGGTGCGTGGAAGAAGAGAACCCAAGCGCAGGCAGGCAGTGAAGGGGTTAACACAACAAGGCTTTATTAATACACGAAACAAAAACACCCACAATGGGGAAAACGAAACTGAGATATATATATATAACCTAAGCGCTCAGTGCCGATCCTGCCACATGACTAGAAATACAGAACCAAGAATGCAGGACCGTGACAAGTGTCTCATTGACCTGCATTTTAGACTTTACATTAGAAATCTCAATCCTGGTCCGCAAAACCCCCCCTCTGCATATTTTGTACGTTTCTCATATCTGCCTTCAGAGGTTTGTTCAACACAACCGTAAATGCCCTATGAAGTGGACACCACTGGATATTCTGCCATGATTTCAGACCGTAAGGTAGGGGTTGCACGAACTAGTGACTAGTCGACATTAATGCTCTGACGCGACCTTTGCATGTCATGTGATTTTGACACTGTACCTTTAAGAAAAGGCTGTTCCAGGAGAGCTGCGCGTGAGGCGGATGTCATTCCCACCCGGTTCGGCAGGATTCTGTCAGGTACCATGGGACGATACTATGCTAAAGTTTTGTCTTTTTTAAGGACTTGATAAACAGATTTATAGACTCCTTACGCCTGGCATTAGCAATCTCCCACTGGTGTAATACTCTTGTGCAACTCGCCCTTTCCCAGGGGCGAGGCAGAGAACATTTCCACACCAGAACCTGTGCACTATGTTTGCCAAGTCTGGGTCTATGGATCATGTAAGGACTCCAGTTTCCCCTGAAAAATCTTTGTGGGAGGGCCATACAGTGAAGACTCCGGGGATCCATGGGTTTTGGTTTGTGTTTTTGTTTCATGGTTATTGTAGTTCTATCATGTTGTCTTGTTTTCCTTGATTCCTTTGTCTGACGTGTCTTGTTCTGATTGGTTTATGTTGGATGTGGATGATACCTGTTGGATGTTCTCCAATGCCAGCTCTTCTTCGAGATGTAACCGAACGTGTTCCCAACCAACAAGGCCAATATCGCATGTGTCATCTCCCTGCTGACCGGTAAGGCCCTCAGTAGGGCAAGGAAAGTTTTGGAAGCCGGCGGCACTCTCACGGCTACCCTTTCTTAATTTCTCGGGCACTTTAAAGAAGTGTTCGGACAGTCTGCAAATATCCTCTTGTTTCAAGACCAACTGCTCCGGTTGAAGCAGGGGCGATCGTTGGTTGCGGAATATGCCATCCAGTTCCGGACTCTCGCTGCCAACTGTGGCTGGAACGAGACTGCCCTTATCACTGTCTTTCGTCAGGGTCTGGAGGCTACCCTCCGGACCCATTTAGCCTTCTAGGACGAAACAATAGGGCTGGAGAATCTCATACAGTACTCCATCCATCTCTCTCAGCGACTCGTTGCAGTCCCCTCAACGAAGCCCGCTGCATCTCCTCCGCGAACCCCCATTAAAGTTTAGTTTATTATAAAGCACAATAAAACAAAGGTCGTTGACCATTGTGCTGTACAATACTGATAATAATTGTAAATAAATAAAAAGACAGACAGAGAAACAGACGAGCTCAACAAGACTCATAAATTATAAGCTTTTTCTAAAAGGTGGAGTTTACGTTTTGCTTTAAATTCAATTAAATTCAATTTTATTTATATAGCGCTTTTCACAATGTGCATTGTTCCAAAGCAGCTTTACAGGAGCAAATAAGAAAAACACAGAAAGGTAAAACACAGCACAGTGCATGGTGTTTATAGACCAAGCAAGATCATTATAATAAATAGTATCTAATAAATAAATGAATAAATAAATAAATAAATGCAGTCTCCCGGTGAGCAAGCCAACACTGCACTGCTCTGCTGTGGCGAGGAACCCAAACTCCAATGCTGAATAATGGAGAAAAAAAACCTCGGGAGAAACCAGGCTCAGCCGGGAGGGCCAGATCTCCTCTGACGTGTCATAGCTGCACTCAGTGACCCCGACCAAAGCCACCGAGCAATGTCCACGAAGAACAGGGAGAGCCCACGAGCCGCGACCCAGGAAGCCCCACCCGCCGAAACCGTGCAGGTCCAACCCGGTCCCATTCCGTGATCAACAACAGACAACAGAGGGACAACCAGGGAAAAGTAGTAATGGCATAATTAACTTTATTCCTCTGTTGTCCGACATCGACCACAAAACAAGACCAACCAGACCAGACCCACACAGTCCCAACAAATGAAACGCCCCGAACCACAACCGACAAGCCCCCCCACTCCCTACAACACCCACCCAGCTACCTCCAATCAAAGTCACTGAGTGCAGCCATAACTTCAAACTGCTGTCGTGTGATGTAAGTTGCCAAGGTCTTTAACTGTATTTGTTGGAGTAACAGTGCAGCCTTCAATTTGCAGGTCATAATCCAAAATATTCTGCTCACGTGTCTTTGGTCCGATAAGTAATATTTCTGTTTTATTAGAATTTAAAAAGAGGTTCTGAAGAAATTAATCTAATAGAGAGGGGTAGGCTATTCCACAGTTTGGGGAAGGCTATGGCAAAAGCCCGTTCTCCCTTTCTTTTCAGCCTGGATCTAGGCACATGTAGTAGATTTTGACTAGAAGTGTCTAGTTTAGTTTGTCAAGTGTTTCAGTCTAGTGTTTAGTCAGTCTTCGTTCTGTGCTTGTTTATTATTTTCTTGTTGCTGTTTTTACCCCATCGCGGGTCCTTGTTTTGTGTTTGTTAAAATAAAGTCTTTTGTGTTAACCCCTTAATCCCCGGCTACCTGCAATTGGGTTCTTCCCCTGCTGATTCTTGACAAGAAGACCTTAAACATCTTGCAGAGCTGTTCACAGCCACAAGTTCAGATATACTGTATAAAAAGGTGCCAACCCATTTAAGGCCTTAAAAACAAACAGTAAAATCTTAAATTCAACTCTAAAACATACAGGTAACCAACGCAGAGAGAGAAAGACAGGGGCAATGTGCTCATATTTACGTGTACTAGTAAGCAATCTGCATTTTGGACTGTTTGCAAGCGGTTTGGATAGGATTGACAAATACATATATAAAGTGAATTTCAGTAGTCAAGACATTAAGGGTGTAACGATACTTCGTATTACGATATTTCGCAATGCAAAAATGTTACGATGCGCATCGTAGAGAGATGGGGATATTTTACAATAGGTTTAATTCTATTCGTTCAGCGGTCAAGACGCTACCTACTCTGCGCCAGCACGTCACGTGTGCTTATCTCACATATGTGGTAGAGAGAGAAGCACAAGACACAATCTGTGTCTCCAAGTGGTTTACAAATCATCACATTTTCCTTCACAATCGCCGTTAAAACAGAGAGGAATGAAGTGAGTCGTACTGTATATTAAAAGATCGAATGACATGCTAAAAAACAAGTATGTGATTTGCATGATTGAAGAAATGTAATACAGTTTATGTAATATGACTTTTTGAAAAAATGTTCTCATTCATTACTGTCTCAAGCAAAGACAGCGCAGCTTCAAAGAGACATGAGCCAATAGCGCTTGAGTGTGAGCTCTGTCAGAGCATTTCATTGGTTGAATTTACTGAATAAACACGCCCTTCACTGAACGAACAAGTCAATCGAGTCAAAATGAGACTGAATGAACTGCTACATGTCGTTCATGGTCTAATATGCTCTGTGTTACAACAATGCATATCCAGTAGTTACTCAATTTTTCTGAAAAATAAAGGTAATGACCTGGTTTAATTTAATTCCAAGGTAAAGTAAATTATGTCGAAACAGTTAAATCTTTGTATGGAATATTTAATTACACCAATTAAATGAGTTAATCCAGATAGATTTTAGTAGACTAATATAATGTAGATTTTGTCAACTAAAAATAGACTAAAACTATGATAAATTGGGATGACTAAAACTAAATTGTATTTTAGTCAAAAGACTATGACTAAAACTAAATCAAAATTTGCTGTCAAAATTGACACTGATCTTATTCAGTTAAGCCTTAAAATGTTAAAATTCTTTATTAAGTTGTATGTGCAACAAAATAAGTTACTGAAAATGTTAATATTTTGAAAATAAATGTTATTTGAATTTCAGTTTCATTTTTGAATTTTGTTCAAAATATCGAGATGTGTATCGTATCATGAACCCAGCATCGAGATATGTACCAAATCGCGAGCTGAGTATATTGTTAAATCCCTATTATACATCCATGTATTACTCTCTCGAACTCTCGTTAAAAAGGGCTTAACTTTGGCCAGTAATCTCATCTAAAAAAAACACGATTTGACTACTGTATTTACCTGCCTATCAAATAGAAAGGCAGAGTCACAGACAACACCTAAGTTTTTAACCGATGGCTTCACATATACAGCTAAACTGCCCAACACTTGATTTAAGGTGCCAGAGACAGCTAGATGTCCAAAAACACTTGCCTCTGTCTTACTCTCATTTAAATTTAAGAAGTTCATAGACATCCCAGCCTTAATGTCTGACATACAAGCTGCAAGAGCACACAGGCCAGTACTGTCGCCCTGCCTGATGGGTACATAAATCTGCATATCATCTGTGTAAAAATGAAACAATACTTTGTGTTTTCTAAAAATGTAACCCAAGGGAAGCAAGTATAAAGAAAACAAAATGGGAGCAAGAATAGATCCTTGGGGACCCCACAAATCAAACAAGCTTTTGATGACAGACATCCATCCAGGGGTGCGTTTCCCGAACAACGATATAACTCGCTGGTTGATCACCATACGATAGATCATTGGGGAAATTAACGATGTAGTTACGACTGTTTCCCGA
This sequence comes from Triplophysa rosa, assembly GCF_024868665.1. NCBI lineage: Eukaryota > Metazoa > Chordata > Actinopteri > Cypriniformes > Nemacheilidae > Triplophysa > Triplophysa rosa. Next base: position 1,643,531 of record NC_079909.1, on the reverse strand, counting down.
AACCGTAGTAACTCTGTCGGAGATCAATCGTTTGAACCAAGTTGGTTCGGCAATCTAGTTGATGATGCCATACAGGTGGTGGAGTAATGACGTCTACTAATAAATACGTTCCGATCTAATTAATGTCAAATTCTTGCTGTAAATAACATACATTGCATTTAACGGCGACTTTTGTTATCTGTTGTTTTATTTCATGATATTTCATTCATTCATAAGTTTCCTCCTACATCACTCCGCCCAGGGATTCCCCAGGGTCCTGGTGCACGTAAGTTCGTGCGCATGCGCACTTTTAAAAAAACAGCGCTTTACAAACTAAAATATGTAAAATTAAATTTGTTTGTATTTCGAATTATGGATATAGAATGCACTGCATGTTGCTTGCTTAGTTTGCTCAAAGGTATGATGCATGTAAGTCTACATGTCATAATAAAAAGGAACTATGCTTCTAACCACAGCTCTAGACCTGTAGTTCCAACCATGCAACTTTGAGATGCTGTTTGCGATTGATCGTTGGAAAGATGTTTTCGGGAAACACTTAAATCGTTGAACTATGCTGGAACAACGGAACTTGCGACCATAGTTGGCTAACGATGCTTTTGGGAAACGCACCCCAGATAAACAGAAAAAGTTCTATTATTTAAATAGGACTTCAACCACTGCAATGCCTGACCTTTAATACCCACATAACATTCAAGAGGCGATAATAAAATATCATGATCAACGGTATCAAAGGCCGCACTCAAATCCAACAACAAAAGTACTGCGAGTACTAAGTACTAAGAGTCCCCAGGACCCCAGATAATAAAATATCATTAGACACACTTAAAAGAGCAGATTCGGTGCTACGGTGTTTCCTAAAACCCGATTGAAAAGGTTCAGAAACTCCATTTGATTCTAAAAAGATAATAATTGGACAGAAACTACTTTTTCAAGGATTTTTTAGATAAAAGAACTGACATGTCCAGATTAGGTTTTTTCAACAAAGGTCTAATAGAAGCATGCTTGAAATAATTTGGGACATGTCCTGAAGACAAACTCTTATTAATTATTGATAGGATCTAGGGCCCGATAACATCAAAACTCTGAATAAGTAGGTGAATTGGGATAATGTCAGTTTTAGTAGTAGTAGGCTTTAACTTCATAATAACTTCATGAAGTGTAGAGATCATTTCAAATATATCTAGAGATGAATTGCAAACCAGAGCTGTCTAATGTCCTGAATCTTGTTTGTGAAATACCTTAAAAAGCAACACTCCCGACTCGTCACATATTTACGCTCGGTCAGCGCCCTTCGGCGTCACTTTTGAACGCGCAGGGTACCCCTTTGGCATAGTTTTTCGACGTGAAGGGTACGCGAATTTTACCGTCATTATGAAAATGTATATTAGATATAATTTGCAATGATGATGTTTTGGGGTTTAATTTAAATTTAATGGCCAGGATAATTGCGTTTACATGACACTATTCAGACAGTTTCACAGTTTGAGCAAGTAATGTAACAGTTTATTTATCGAAATATAAAACACATAATACAAGCAGTCACAATGTTGTTCAAAAATACAGATATTCCAAGGGTACCAACGTGAAACGATCGATTTGTATGAGGAACAGGTCCGAAAGCGATCACCGTCCGCCGTAAATCTCAAATCCAGTGAAGAACGACGTTCAAATATTAGGCTTGTTTGAGATGCACCTTGACTCGCCTGAAAAGAAGACGAGTAGGCGGCTGCAGTAAGGGGAGGAGTGAAAACAGCGCGGGCAAGACGCAGGGGCGGACTTACCATTAGGCAAAGGTAGGCAATCGCCTGGGGCCCCGAGCTACCAGGGGGCCCCAAAAGGAAGGGGTGGACTTAACCAGTAAGCCATGTCAGCAGCCACGTAGAGCCCCAAGTAATCATTAAAATAGTTGGGATATCCCTGTTAACGTTTTACGTTATTACATCTGTACGAAGGCACTCCCCCCATTATAGATTAGAGTGGACCATTAGCACCATTTATGCGCGAGACGAGTTCGACACCAGCTAGAGAAAGTTAACGCAGCGGCGGAATTAGTAGAACTGCCCACAGCGAGAGTGTCATTGTGTGGTATATTAGCTGCAAAACGAAGTAAAAGTCGCAGGGAAATAAAACAACAAAGAAACGCAGCTACACCAGCGGAGAGGAAAAAAGACGATTTACAAAAGATTGTTGCCAAAGTCTCTGCTTTTTCCCCACACAAACTCCACTGCTGCTCCTACAGCAGCAGCGCCTCTCTCTCCCGCCAGACGCAGCACTCTCCCGGCCACGAGCAATGATAATGTGCCAGTGAGTATTTCTCCATGAACACCGACAACACAGTTATAATGACTGACCACCTAAACATCTGTCAAACAAAGAGCTTGTAGGAGAGGGCCAGTTCAAGGGTAGAAAGGTTGTTTGAATCCGTTGCGCAGACCGATGGGCATATAAAGACATAATATTATAACGTCAGTACAGTGCTAACCATTCATACTGTACGCACTAGTACAGAAATTTGGTCACATTTAAGTGCATGAAAGGTCTTTAACCACAAAAAACACGGAGAGAGGTGCACACTTTGTTTTTCCTGCATAAAGAAATTGGAGGCGGCCGCCTCAATCAAATTTCGTGCGGCCTTAGACTCTCGTCAAAAATATGTCGAGTGTCTTCACAAATAACACTGTGTGCATTATTAAACAGATTGTCATTTGTAACTGCAGTTACGAAACAATGGAGGCGCTGTTTCGTTACCAGCAGTGAGACGCTGAAGAGTTCAGTAAAAGAGCTATATTAGGAGCTGTGTTTCACGGCTGTTCAGTAGTTTTACATTCAATTTACATTTTCTTGAATTTCTTCAAAAGATTTCCTAAATTAACTTGCTGTACATCATTATAATGTTTTTAGCTGTGAAGTTGGCTTGTTGAATCAGCGTTATTATGTACACAGCGAGTTCGCCAGTATGAACGCACATTGCGATCAGAACAACTCGCAAACAAATGACTCCTTTGAACCAATTCGTTTACACAGAATGTAAGAAATCAGTGAATCGTTCAAAGCTCAGTGAACTACAAGAGAACGTAGGGTGTGAATGAGCTTTGCTCATTTAGTTAGACTGGTTACTTATGGGCTAAAATGTCTTATAAAAAAGGCTTCTATTAAAATGTTCAACTTTTCTGTTTGATTGAATAAATTTAAGGCTTTATCTAACTTGTTAGTTTTCATTTTATCAATTTTTTTTAGAACTTTAATATAAGTGTTTTGTTAAGACACTTATCCCATGTTTTTCATTTGGGAATTCATTATTATATATTTTTTAATTAGTCAGTATCTGTGTTTAATAAGCTTAGTTTTCCCCTGTCACTTTGACTGGGGGTGAAATGTTGTGTGCTTTGAGGAGGAAGAAAAATAAGGGTTGCAGTTAAGTAAAATGGTGCATAGTTGGGACCCCCATACATGGATTTGCCTAGGGTCCCCAAATCACTAAATCCGGCCCTGGCAAGACGGACACTTCCCAAATCGCGCTGTGGAGTCGACTGGAAACGTCAGCAATGGAATAAATCGCGTTCACATTTTTTATCGCATTTTTCTTGGGCCAACTGAGTTTAAAAGTGAGAAATGTTCTAAATCGTATATTAGACAAACTCTCAACCATGTCAAGGCTGTACGAAAGAATTTAGACATGTTCTTTGACAAACGAATGCTTAAACTTAGAACCTCCTATTTCAAGTTTCCAGTTTATCCCCCCAAAAAAATACATTTCAAAATTGTATGTGATATTTATCCTTCTGGGGAGTTCATATATTGTGTAAATTCTGTAACTCATTTCCAGAAAACACAGACCCTATTTTTTCAGAGCATATTTTTCTTTAATTCCTGGACAAAGTGCAATAATTGTGTTTAAATGAGTAAAATGTTGTGAATTTAGCATGTCGTTTATAAAAAAATGAAATATGGAAACTGTGAAAAAGGAGGTCAAACTTTTTTTAATATTAATAACTTACTTTTGTTAGCTAAGATTTTTTTTTATTGTTTGTAGTATTTAAGAATTATTTGGGACAATATTTAAAAATGCTGTCAAAAGCAAATAACAAAAAGCTGGAATTTTGTTAGACTTAAAAATAAAAAATAAATAAAAAAAAGAATGCGTAAACCTCTTGAAGGTAATTTAATAAACGTTAAACAGATTAAACATGAACAAAATACAGATAATCAACTATTACGACTTGGATTGCTAAATATTAGATCTCTCTCTAATAAAGCACTTTTTGTTAACGATATGATAATAGATCATAAAATAGACATGCTCTGTTTGACAGAAACATGGCTAAAACCAGATGATTATATTACTTTAAATGAATCTGTCCCCCAAGATTATTATTATAAACATGAGCCTCGTCTAAAAGGCAGAGGGGGAGGTGTCGCAGCACTTTACAATAACTCT